>NC_088865.1:9864895-10164895 GCF_032884065.1 Artemia franciscana
CCATGGGAAAACAATCCGTATTCAGATCTATACCTCATGATTCTAATGATTGCCCTTGAGCTTTGTTGATGGTGATTGCTAATCGACCATTCCCTGAGTCGCCATCGTCATTTATATATCCCCCTGTGCACCCCGGCGTCCCCTTTGTAGTTATGTCCCTGTGTCCCAGTCGTGATTTATATTCCCTGTGTCCCGGTCGTCATTTGTGTCCCGGTGTTCCAGTCTGTGATTTCTCTTTGAGTGTCCCGGGCGTCATTTATATTCCTTGTGTCCCGGTGTCCGGTCGTCATTTATATCCCCCTGTGCCCCCCGGCGTCCCCATTGTAGTTGTGTCCCTGTGTCCCGGTCGTCATTTATATTCCCTGTGTCCCGGTCGTCATTTGTATCCCGGTGTCCCGGTCTGTATATACATTCGTTTTTTAGTTTTGTTTTTCTCCTTTATTTTTTTCCTTTTTTCTTTTTTTTCTTTTTTAGTTTATTTAGATTTTTAGATTTTTTAGTTTTTTTATTAGTTTTTAGTTTTTTTGTAGTTTTTACCATTTTTTTAGTTTTTTTAGTTTTTTTTTTACTTATGTCCTGGTCGTCATTTATACTCCATGTGTCCCGGTCGTCATTTGTGTCTCGGTGCTTTGTTGATTGCTAATTTATATTATATTTATATTTATATTTTTTATATTTATTAATATTTTTTTAGTTTTCTTTTTCTCTTATTTTTCAGTTTTTTCCTTTTTTTTAGTTTTTTCTTTTTTAGTTTTTAGTTTTTTTTTGTTTTTTACCTTTTTTTAGTTTTTTTAGTTTTTTTAGTTTTTTAGCTTTTTTAGTTTTTTTATTAGTTTTTAGTTTTTTTTTTAGTTTTTGCCTTTTTTTAGTTTTTTCAGTTTTTTTTAGTTTTTAGTTTTTTACCTTTTTTTAGTTTTTTTAGTTTTTTAGCTTTTTTAGTTTTTTTTCTTTTTAGTTTTTTTTTGTAGTTTTTACCTTTTTTAGTTTTTTTTCTTCTTTTGTATTAGTGTGAAATAATTCAGACGTCATATGCGGACAAACACGACGTCACTCGACAGACAGACAGACAGACATAACCCACAAACAACTTATTTTTATATATATTTATTCATATTTTTTTAGTTTTCTTTTTCTCTTTTATTTTTCAGTTTTTTCCTTTTTTTTAGTTTTTTTCTTTTTTAGTTTTTAGTTTTTTTTAGTTTTTTACCTTTTTTTAGTTTTTTTTAGTTTTTTTAGTTTTTTAGCTTTTTTAGTTTTTTTATTAGTTTTTATTTTTTTTGTAGTTTTTGCCTTTTTTTATTTTTTCAGTTTTTTTTTAGTTATTAGATTTTTACCTTTTTTTAGTTTTTTTTAGTTTTTTAGCTTTTTTAGTTTGTTTTTCTTTTTAGTTTTTTTTGTAGTTTTTACCTTTTTTAGTTTTTTTCTTCTTTTGTATTAGTGTGAAATAATTCAGACGTCATATGCGAACAAACATGACGTCACCTGATCCACAGATCCACAGATCCACACACAGACAACTTATTTTTGGACAAACACGACGTCACTCGACAGACAGACAGACAGACATAACCCACAAACAACTTATTTTTATATATATTTATTCATATTTTTTTAGTTTTCTTTTTCTCTTTTATTTTTCAGTTTTTTCCTTTTTTTTAGTTTTTTTCTTTTTTAGTTTTTAGTTTTTTTTAGTTTTTTACCTTTTTTTAGTTTTTTTTAGTTTTTTCAGTTTTTTAGCTTTTTTAGTTTTTTTATTAGTTTTTATTTTTTTTGTAGTTTTTGCCTTTTTTTATTTTTTTCAGTTTTTTTTAGTTATTAGATTTTTACCTTTTTTTTAGTTTTTTTTAGTTTTTTAGCTTTTTTAGTTTGTTTTTCTTTTTAGTTTTTTTTTGTAGTTTTTACCTTTTTTAGTTTTTTTCTTCTTTTGTATTAGTGTGAAATAATTCAGACGTCATATGCGAACAAACATGACGTCACCTGATCCACAGATCCACAGATCCACACACAGACAACTTATTTTTATATATATAGATATATCGGTCATATATAATTGGTCATATGTCGGTTATATAACCGATGTATGTAGTATTTTCGTGAATTATCACTGTCTATTAAAAGGATTTATCCCTATTTTAACTTTTATTTATAAATTTTATTTTGCTTTTTTTTATTAAGTATACTTACTGGAGAGGACAGGTGGAGTCTTTAGAAACCCTCTTAGAAGACTAAAATATACAAAATGGGTGATGTCTTTTGACACCCAAAAATAACTATGGCACTTTCCTAGCTACAAATCTTCATTTTCCTGGATTTAACCACCTCCACCCCCCGTTTTTTAAGCCCCCCCCCCTGTAAAAATTTCTACAAACTCCCTAGTTTAAAACCGGTTTACTTAGAGAGACAAGGTTCAACTGTCCCCTCTCGAACTGAGGTGAATGTGCTAATTCAAAAAATGCCATGCCGAGCGGCAGTAGTTTGAAAGGAGAGCATAGATGCTGGAAATTACGCATGGGATTTTTGGTCGTTCTGACAAAAAGTTGGTTGAAAAAGCTTTTTTTTACCTATACCAAATATGCCAAATCTAATTTTCAAAGTTTCAAATTTCAGTATCTTTACAAGTGAAAATGCATATGTAAAAGATTCTTATGTAAATATAGTTTCTATTGCATCCTGAGAGCCGCAGAAAACCCACAGAATTTCATTTAACAGATAAAATGAGCCAATTTTAAAGTTTCAACGTCAAAATTAAATACAGTCAAATTGAAATTAGTTTTTGCCCCCCTGCACCCATCAGTAGTCTGTTCATACATTAAAACCACGATTTTCTAAAGAAAAACCCCTTTTCTGTTTAAAACTGATAAGGTTTTTAGAACGGTATCATATTTTTGTCAGCGTTGCCACACTCTTAAAGTAAATAAGCAAAACTAATTAGCTAAATTGGACATCGCTGTTGCTCCGTAAAAACTAAAACATTAACGATATTTTGACTCCACATGGTCTCTTTAAAATCAGTGCATTAGAAATGGTTGCAACCTAAATAGTTGTTTATTGACTCAACAACAACAAAACCACAAATAGAATCCTTTTCACTTTCAACTTAAAGTAAATTTGTGTAACAGTAATTAGACCGATCTAAACCGTCGGGTTCAATTTCATTTTCAAATATTGTACAAAAGGCAATACCCAAATTGGAATAGCTTTAATTAAACTACACTTAGTTACTCGCTTATGCGAAAAAAAACTGTTTGTGTTTAGACGAATTGTTTTTTTTTCGAAACTTTTCGATTATATTTATGTCAGTCAAGCATCAAAGCCTGCCGGACGACAGGCTGGCATGAAGAAGGAAAAAGAGACAACTGCGCAACTCTGAAAAAACAACAACATTTTAATGTCTAAAAAAAGTTTCCGGGATAATTTGTTTCACCAGGTCAAGACAAAAGTTTCAACCTCTTTAAATTTTTATTGGTTCTCCGACACTTCTGTATAAAATTTTAAGCGTATAGGAAGAGCGAAAAGTTAAATTCCAAATTATTGGCCTTCTGTATGAATATTTAAGCCAATAAAAAAAAGAAATTGTTTCAGTCACAAGAATTTTTAGAAGCGGCCAGCACTTTTTCTCTTTGGTTGGATGCACGGCTAGTAGTCCTGCGGATCATAAATAAAAAAAAATATTTGCATAATTTAGCTATGTATAAACGTGGCTTTTATATAAACTATAAAAGTAATAAAAACCGTAACTGACTCAGCATACCAAAATATCTATAATTTAGTGGTTTACTTCTAATTTTCCATTTTATTTTATATATTCTTGATTGAGTGTTTTTTTTACAGTGGACTATTTTGCACACTTAAAAGGTTTTCTATTCACATTACTCCATTGTTTGTGGTTGTTGAGTTTTAGGCTTAAGGGCTATTAAAAATAAGTGAATCTAAATCCATAAAGGTAATAAAAGGAATTTCAAAAGTACTAATGAAAATAAGTACATTAGTAAGTTTAAGACCAAATGCTTTCCAAACATATTCTTAACATATCAAGAGAATCATAATAAAATATCGTTTGCCCCTTTAACCCATCACATACCTACTCATAACTGAAACTTTATTTTCTAACGTTTTATTTTTGTTTATTTCAAAATTATAGAATTCTTAAAAAATACTACATGTTTCTCATTGTTGCTACGTCAAGAATAACTACTTATATTTAGCAACACCTTTCATCCATAGAAATTTAAAGATTATATTTTTTTTTTTATTCAGAAAGACGACCGTACATTCAAAGGATAGCATACACTTTTTAACTCCTCAGTACCATATGTCTTTATTTTATTTCTTTCTGATTTTCCATTAACGTTTCCTTTTTCCAACTTTTTAATTGGCTAATGCCAAACATTGCATTACTGCACATGATAGTTTTTTAATTAAAAATTGAATTTCCGATTTTTCCTAATTTTCAAGTCTGGCTTATATAATTGTATAATTCTCAACTTAACCAATCCAAACACTAAGATTTAATTTTCATTGTCCTTGGTACTTTCAGTTAAATATTTTGTACTTTTCGCAAATGGTTGTCGTAGTCATTGCTCTATTATTTATTGTTGTTGGTTTTTAGGCTAAGGGCTATGGCAGTACCACATTTTTGTCAGTGTTAAATAGGATTTTTTATCCATGATAATTCCAACAGTAACAATCTATTGATTTCCAAAGACAACTACACCTTTAACGGAAAGCTAAACCTTCTTAAGCTGTTGGGTCACATATGTCTAGCCTTTGTGCTGATTTTCACCCACATTCTCTTTTTTTTTGAATTTTGCGCCCGCTACTACCAAAAACTGCACAATTGCATATAGAAGTCTTTTTCGTTGACCGATTTTCCCGTTGTTCTTGAACATATATATGGTTGTGAGATTTCCTATTTAGCCAATTCTAACAAAAAGTTCCATTTTCACTGTCCTTGTTACTTGGAGCAATATTTTATTAATAATACTGGCAAATGGCTTATATTTACGATATTTCAAGGCCATCATTTTGAAGACTTCGGTTATTTCGAATCTCAACAATGTGCTACAAAGGTTCTTTGATTGAGAACAAGCGTAGGAACCCAGTTAAAAAAAAAGTAGTTCTAGTGTTTAGAACAATGTTTAGTAGGATGCTTTGCCATGAATGAACTAATAAGATTTACCTGGAGCCCCTCCATCGTAGGTGAAATTCGGTATCAGGAAAGTCTGAGCGTCGACAACAACTATCCGATCTGAACCAACTAAATGTTCCCCAGCCAAGGCGCTGAGCTTTTGTGGCTTTGGGTAATCAAACTTCAGAGGCACTTTCACAGCAGCTAATGATACCTATAAAGAATATAATAATTTAAGAAGGAGATGAAAAATTTTGATAAAGAAAGCCCTATTTGATCTTCTATAAATTCTCTGACATAACCGTTACATCGGATTAAAAATTTAGTAATTATTCAGTCATTGGGTACGTCTGAAAAATTTAATAAACATAGCTCGTGTCATATCGTATATTTTAACGCGGAGGGGGATGGGTCAGACTTTTGGGGGGCCGGAAGATGTGGAAAATGTTCCTTAGGGCTTCTTTGTCAATACACAATTAAGATATTCACATTTTAATGTAATGTTTGCTTTAAATAGGAGAATTTCCACTCTCCCCCCTCTTGGTACGGCCTAGGTTGAAACCAAAGTTGTAACCCTCTTTTCTAAAAGATAAGTTTTTCCTAAATTCTTCGTTTTCTCGGAATTCGCAAGCATTTCAAAATACTCCTCTTTTTAAAGTTGGGTAAGAGCCGTTCCTAGGGGGAGGGGCTGGACAGCTGCTCCTGGGACCGCAGCTAGAGGATTGGGCACCAAAGCTGGGAGGATGTCTATTTTGATCAAATTTTCTAATTTAAGGGGTTTCAACCGTCACAAATAAGATCATTGCTTTGTTTGAGAAGAGGGTTTGAATAGCTCATTTCAAGTCACATGATTTCAATATTTCTGTTTTCTGCTGTGAGATGCCCCTTACTAAAGAATGTTCAAATCCTGTAATCATGAACTTGGCAATATACGAGTCCACCATACATCTTAAAGGACCCCTATGCTGTTGAATTGTCATCAATTCAGAAGCTTTCGGGGCCTATCTTAAAAGAAAATAATAATAAAAATTAACCGATAGAAACACATGAACAGTGGGACTCGAGCCCTCAGCCTCTTTCATACTAGCCAGACGTACAGTCGCAGGGATATAATGCCATTTTCACAGGCCATGACGATTAGCCAAGCAGATGAAGGTTCACCTATACATTTCCTTACAAAAAGTTTCTTTCTATTGTAGCATAAAATAAAAATAAAAAGTTTTTCAACTGAAAGTAAGGAGCAACATTCGAACTTCAAACGAACAGAAATTATTACGTACATGGTTCGCCTCCTATTCAATACCTCGCTCTTTACGCTAAATTTCAAATTTTGTTCCAGTTCTTTAAGAATTACCCCTGAATCGTAAAGGCCGTTTAATGAGAATAAATAGCTCTTTTGAAAGTACTGAAAAAAACTGTAACGTAAAGAGCGAGGTGTTGACTCGGAGACCACCCCTCATATACGTAATAATTTTTGTTCGTTTAAGTTTTAATGTTACTTCTCAATTTCAGTTAAAAAAACTTGTTTTTTACTTAATTTCTGATCGTTTTTTAAATAATGCTGGGAAATCCGGCACCCCCTTCATTGAAAATTCCCTTTCCCCATAAGAACTTCCTCCGTGGAAATATACTCCCATGTAAGCCCCTCCCCCAACAGAAAAAATCTTCCCTTCAAACGTCTGTATACTTCTCAATAAACAATACTATATGTAAACAATGGGCAAAGTTCATAACTTGCAGCCTTTCCCCCGGGGACTGTGGGGGATAAAGTCATCCTCAAAGACATTATTGTTAGATTTTTTGACTATGCTGAATAAAATCTCAAAATTCGATCGCGCGGCTTTCGGTAAAAATGCGTGCGGGAGGGGGCCTGGTTGTCCTAAAATTGCTTTGGTCACTTAAAAGGGCACTAGAACTTCCAATTTCCGCTCAAATTAGCCCTCTCATGATATTCTAGAACCACTGGGTCAATACGATCATTACTGAAAAAAAAACACAAAAAATAATGATAAAAAATAACACGCATCCGTGATCTTTCTTCTGGTAAAAATACGAAATCCCACATTTTTGCGGAAAGGAGCTTGAAACCTCTACAGTAGAGTTTTCAGATACGCTAAATCTGATGGTATGCTTTTTATTAAGATTCTATGACTCCTGGGAGGTGTTCCCTGTTTTCCAAAAATAAGGCAAATTTGCACAGGTTCGTAACATTTGATAGGTAAGACTAAACTTATATATTTGAAATCAGCATAAAAATTCATTTTTTATGTATCTATTGGTATCAAAATTCTTCAGTCGCTATTTAGCCGGGTCTACCCTTACTTACAGTTCGTTACCACGAACTGTTTGATTACCAAACTTAATTAGTTGTGATACTAGTGTTAAATGAATTTTTTTAGTACGAATAAACAAGTATATATTAAAGTTTTTTTTCATTTTATCTTAAATATTCGTAACAAAAATAATCATGAATTGATAGGGTGTCGTAAGAGTGCTCGAGCAAGGTGAGCGCAAATTGCTAAACTGATGTCAAAATAAGGGTTGGTTGAAGGAACTGTTCTGCGATAAAAATGTTCCAATGGCAAAAGTTCTGCTTTTATTTTCAATAATTTGAAGCAAACCCCCCCCCCCAAGATTAAATACATTCATTTGGAAGCCCTTGAAGTCTTTATTTTTTTTTTTTTTTTTTTTTTTTTTTTTTTTTTTTTTTTTTTTTTTTTTTTTTTTTTTTTTTTTTTTACTGGGATTAATCTTCAAAAAAAATTCCCAAAACACAGTTTTTCAAACAGGGTTGAAATTGAAACACAACACAATAGAAATTCGGGTATGAATCCTATTCGTTCATCACCCCCTTTCACCTAAATTATTTGGTTCTCAAGTAGTACATTCGAGCACGTTGAGCACACTTACACAGAAAGCTGGATAGTAGATTACTTATCCTTACCGTTCTAAAAGACACAAATGACGTCAAAGGTTAGTAAGGATTGCTAGGCTACTTAAAACAGGCTGGATTAGATGTCGGATAACCCACACCTACTAACCCAAGAAAATGCATGATAAGCGAGGATAAATGACGTTACACATAAGCAAACAATTCAAAAATGTAACAAGAGCTAAGAGCTCATATGGTACTTGTGACGAGGTGAGAAGAGCTAAGAGCCAAGAGATCATATGGTATGAGCTCTAACAAAATTCTATGAATCAATAGATTGATTTAAAAAGGAAAATAAGAGGCTTAATGCCGGTCAGGATTTAAAATAAGAGCTCTGAGTCACGATGTCCTTCTAAATATCAAATTCATTAAGATCCGATCACCCACTCGTAAGTTATAAATACCTAATTTTTTCTAATTTTTCCTCTCCCTTTAGCCCCAGATGGTCGAATCTGGGAAAACGACTTTATCAAGTCAAATTGTGCAGCTCGCTGACACACCTACCAATTTTAATCGTCCTAGCACCTCCAGAAGCACCAAACTCGCCAGATCACTGAACCCCTCCCCCCAACTCCCCCAAAGTAAGCAAATCCAGTACGATTCTGTCAGTCACGTATCAAGGACATTTGTTTACTCTATCCACCAAGCTTCATCCCGATTCCTCCACTCCGAGTGTTTTTCCAAGATTTCCCACCCCAACTCCCCCCAATGTCAAAAGATCTGGTTGGGATTTGAAATAAGAGCTCTGAGACAGGAATTCCTTCTAAAAATCAAATTTCATTAAGATCCGAACATCTATTCGTAAGATAAAAATATCCCAATTTTCACGTTTTCCAAGAATTTTGGTTTCCCCCTCCAACTCCCCCCAATGTCATAGGATCTGGTAGGAATTTAAAATTAGAACTTTAAAGCACAAGATCCTTCTAAATATCAAATTTCATTAAGATCTGGCCACCCTTTCGTAAGTTACAAATACCTCAATTTTCAAAATTACCCCCCCCCCCAATTCCACCAAAGAGAGCAGATCCGGTCCGGTTATGTCAGTCACGTATCTTAGACAGGTTTCTATTCTTCCCATCCAGTTTTATCCTGATCTCACCGCTTTAAGTATTTTCTAAGATTTCCGGTCCCCCAACTGCCCCCCCCCCAATTAGGCTTGGTCCGGTTGAGATTTAAAGTAAGAGATCTGAGTTATGAGGTCCTTCTAAATATGAAGTTTCATGAAGATCCGGTCACTCCTTCGTAAGTTAAAAATACGTCATTTTTTTCTTATTTTTCAGAATTAACCCCCCCCCCCCCCAATAGAGCGGATCCATTCCAATTATGTAAATCACGTATGTAAGACTTCTACTCTTATTTTTCCCACCAAGTTTCATCCCTATCCCTCCAATCTAAGCGTTTTCCATGATTTTAGGTTCCCCACCCCAAACTTCCTCCAATGTCACCAGATCCGGTCAGGATTTAAAATAAGAGCTTTGAGACATGATATCCTTCTAAATATCAAATCTCATTGAGATCCGATAAACCGTTCGTAAGTTAAAAATACCTCATTTTTCTAATTTTTCAGAATTAACCCCTCCCCCAACTACCCCAAAGAGAGCGGATCCGTTCCAGTTATGTCAATCATGTATCTAGGACTTAAGCTTATTTTTCCCACCAAGTTTCATCCCAATCCCTCCACTCTAAGTGATTTCCAAGTTTTAGGTTTCCCCCTCCCAACCCCCCCCCCCCCCCAATATCACCAGATCCGGTCGGGTTTAAAATAAGAGCTTTGAGACACGACATCCTTCTAAATATCAAATTTCATTGAGATCCGATAAACCGTTCGTAAGTTAAAAACACCTCATTTTTTCTAATTTTTCAGAAATACCCCCCCCCCCAACTACCCCAAAGAGAGAGGATCCGTTCCGTTTATGTCAATCATGTATCTAGGACTTGTGTTTATTTTTCCCACCAAGTTTCATCCCGATCCCTCCACTCTAAGTGTTTTCCAAGTTTTAGGTTTCCCCCTCCGAACTCCCCCCAATGTCACCAGATCTGGTTGGGATTTAAAATAAGAGCTCTAAGACACCATATCCTTCTAAATATCAAATTTCATTGAGATCCGATCGCCCGTTCGTAAGTTAAAAATTCCTCATTTTTTTTATTTTTCAGAATTACCCCCCCCCCAACCACCCCAAAGAGAGCGGATCCTTTCCGGTTATGTCAATCTTGTATCTAGTACTTGTGCTTGTTTTTCCCACCAAGTTTCATCCCGATCCCTCCACTCTAAGTGTTTCCCAAGATTTTAGGTTTCCCCCTCCCATACCCCCCCCCCCCAATGTCCCCAGATCTGGTCGGGATTTAAAATAACAGTTCTGAGACACGACATACTTCCAAACATAAAATTTCATTAAGATCTGATCAACAGTTCGTAAGTTAAAAATGCTTCAATTTTTCTATTTTTTCCGAATTAACCTGCCCCTGCTCCCCCCCCCCCAGATGGTCAAATCAGGAAAACGACTATTTCTAACCCCCCAACTCCCCAAAAAAGAGCAGATCCGTTCCGGTTATGTCAATTATGTATCTAGGACTTGTGCTTATTTTTCCCACCAAGTTTCATCCCGATCCCTCCACTCTAAGTGTTTTCCAAGTTTTAGGTTTCTCCCTCCCAACTCCCCCAAATGTCACCAGATCCAGTCGCGATTTAAAATAAGAGCTCTGAGACACGATATCCTTCTAAATATAAAATTTCATTGAGATCCGATCACCCGTTCGTAAGTTAAAAATACCTCATTTTTACTAATTTTTCAGAATTACCCCGCCCCCCAACTACCCCAAAAAGAGCGGATCCGTTCCGGTTATGTCAGTCATGTATCTAGGACTTGTGCTTAATATTCCCACCAAGTTTCATCCCGATCCCTCCACTCTAAGTGTTTTCCAAGTTTTAGGTTTCCCCCTCCGAACTCCCCCCAATGTCACCAGATCTGGTCGGGATTTAAAAAAGAGCTCTAAGACACCATATCTTTCTAGATATCAAATTTCATTGAGATCCAATCACCCGTTCGTAAGTTAAGAATACCTCATTTTTTTAATTTTTCAGAATTACCACGATATCTTTCCAAACATCAAATTTTATTAAGATCTGATCAATAGTTCGTAAGTTAAAAATACTTCAATTTTTCTATTTTATCCAAATGAACCGGCCCCCCACTCCCCCCAGATGGTCAAATTGGGAAAACGACTATTTCTAATTTAAGCTGGTCCCGTCCTTGATACGCCTGCCAAATTTCATCGTCCTAGCTTACCTGGAAGTGCCTAAAGTAGCAAAACCGGGACCGACAGACAGACAGACAGACCGACAGACAGGCCGACAGAATTGGCGATTGCTATATGTCGCTTGGTTAATACCAAGTGCCATAAAAAAGAAACATAGGATTATATGCAGAGGACAAAAGGAGACATTAACAGTGAAAAATGCCAGATTTACAGGGATATGTAAAAAAGCTATGTTTATATTGGAGTACGTGATCATTGTTGGTATAAGTGTAGTGGCCCAAAGAGCATGGGAAACTAGAAGAGTGGAAAGTCCGGTGATTTAACATGGAAAGATAAGAGTTGAAAACTACTAGCGCCAGTCGCAGCGTAGTGGCTGGCGAAATCATTAAAATGTCTTTAAATAAGTAGAAAAAATTGAAGTCGAACTGGATAATTGGTAAAGGCCAAACCAAATAGTATTGAAAACTTTCAAGAACTATGTTAGCTCAGTAGGCCTAGGAATGATGGGAGTAAATTGTGACTAATTAGGCTAATTGAGCTAGGAAACTTTTAACAGATAGGTCAACTATTTAAATAGTTTTGGCTCTTTACCCTCACCAGCAGCTTAAGCTGCCTTAAACATCAAGTATTTGGCTGTTTAGGGTAGGCTAACCTACTGTTTAAAAGACATATATAAGGCCTAGCTTATTTGTCGATGATGGCAATTATGCCTAATTGCCTTGTTGACAAAATTAGGCGTAGTACATAATACTAGTACTAATTAGTAGTATGCCTAGGTTTGATGAGAACAAATCATGGCTAATAAATTAAGCTTAAAAAATGCCGAATTTCACGAGACGCTAGATGGTGTTGTTTTTTTTTTTTTTTTACACTAGCGCCAGTTTTCACTCTTATGAGTTACCAATACAGTTTGTAGTTGCCCATAAGTCTTGCAGATATTACGTGGCCAAGTAAGCATTCGTTGTTATCTCTTACAGACAACATCCGGGGAAATTAGGATTTGATGGATAATTCGGTTTAAGGATGCCCAAGCACACTAAAGGTATTTAAAAGTTTTTTTTTTCAAAATGTGTTATTTCCTCCCTTCTATTCTTGCAGAAACGATTGAAAATGATTTTGTTCTGTGCTTAAATAGCTTTTGCTGACTCCTGGATGTCTAAACAAAACCTTCGTTGTGCATACAACCGGTTCTCAATACTTGTTTCAAACACGAAACAGACTTTTCAGTTTTTCCCTCTCCATTAAAATTAGGTTGTTCATCATAATTCCTTGGAAGTACTGCACCCATATAATATTTAAATATATAAAAAAAATAAAAAGCGCCAAGTCCCATTTCTCCCTATGGGTAATATACCAACAATTCATTTCATTAAATTCAACAGTTCATTAATGTTACCTTTCTGTATTTTAATTATTTTTTTTGCGTGCCAAAAAATAAAATTACTCTATTTAAGGTATTGCTGCAGCGGCAAGAAATCCGAAACTTCTTAAATGACAGTAGGTTACGGTTAGAAGAGTGATAAGTGGTAAATGTACAGTTTATTTGCGGTCAGATTGAGCAATTGAGATTCGATGCCAGAGTTACTGAATCATATGTTAAGTACCAAGGATAGTGAAAATCTTATCTGATTGTTTTAGTTGGTTAGGTGTAAACTTACACGACCACATATAGAACTTCCAACTTGGACAAGTAACTATAATCTGCAAAGAAAGTGTCAATTGGTGTAAACCCAGCTGGAGTTATTGAGAAACGTATTTGTGATTTCACTACCGAATGCCAGAAGTGTTTGCCCTTGTTTGTAGATGTCAAAGTTCATTTTTATTTCTGTTGTCTCTTATTTTTTTTCTTGATTTTTACCCTGTCTTTTTCTGGGCTTTCTGCCCAGTCTTTTTGTAATGGGTTATAAATAAAATGATGATGATGATGATGATGATTTATATAGCTTTGAAATTAAGAAATACGGGGAATAAGCTAAGCTTTTCATGAAAAAGGTCTACTTGTGCAGATTTTAGTAGCAGCGGGAGCCTGATTTAAAAGTAAGAACACGGGGGGAAAAAGCAAAAGTTCTATCTTTTTTAAGTCATTTATTTACCACACTAAACTGTATTGTGTTTCAATATTTTTTCAAGTTATTTGATTCGTATGAAACGGTAAAGTCTACAATAGCCAGCATATTTACTTAGACAGGAATCATTGGAGGGAATTATTGGAAAGCAATAAGGAAAAGTGGCAACAGGCACAACTTTTGGGGATACCCCTCGTATCGGCTTTTGTTGTTGGTTGTTTAAGGAAAAGTGGTACCAGACAGTACTTCGGGGGATTTCCCTTGTATAAACTGTTATTGTTGGCTGTCTAAGGAAAAGTAGTGAAAGACATGACTTTTGGGGATTCCTCTAGTATTGGGTGTTTAAGGGAAAAATGATAAAAGCCACAGCTTTTGGGGATTCCCCTTGTATTCGCTGTTACAGTTGGCTGTTCAAGGATAAGTGGTAAAAGACACATTTTTGGGGGACGTCTTTGTATTAGCTGTTATTGTTGACTGTCTAAGGAAAAGTTGTGAAAGACACAACTTTTGGGAATTCTCCTAGCATTGGTTGTTTAAGGGAAAGTGGTAAAAGACACAATTTCGGGGGATGTCCCTTGTATTGGCTGTTTAAAGGCAAGTGGTAAAAGATACAAAACTTTCGGGTATTCCCATTTTATTGGCTGTTTAAGGGTAAGATAAAAGATACATTTTTGGAGAATGTCCCTTGTGTTGGCTGTTGTTGTTGGCTATTTAAGGAAAAGTGGTACCACTTTTCCAGACACAACTCTGGGGAATCCCGTTGTACTGGCTGTTTGATGAAAAGTGGTACAAGGGTCAATTTGGGGGAGGGTGGGGTTCACCTTGTATTGGCACTTATGTTGGTTGTCTAAGGAAAAGTGGTGAGAGACCCGACTTTTGGGGATTCCCCTTGTATTGGCTGTTTAATGATAAGTGGTAAAAGGCACATTTTTGGGGGATGTTCATTGTCGTAAATCATTTCGTTTTTATATAAATCAACAAAATCATATTTTGCAACCTAAACTAATCTGTGATGTGGTGTCTTACCTGGGAAGCAATTAGCTCTTAAAATGCTCTGTATAAATTAAAATATTGAATTGCCATTCAGTATTGTATTTTTTATTCAGTTACCCTTTCAACGTTACATTGAGAGGGTCGTCATATTTTAGTTCTTGCGTTTGTTTTAAGTTTTGATTTTTTATATTATCCTTGGATTTTTATTAATAATTTTTATTTTGTTATCGTGCACTGAGGACGGTCAAGCAGAGGTCTTGACCGAAATATTTGCATTGTAATCTGCGTTTTTTCACTTGTTTCTTTTTTATCCTCGTTTCTCTCTTCTTTACTGTTTTTGTTTTTCGTTTTGTGATGTTCCTTGTGTTGGCTGTTTAAGGAAAAGCGGTACTACCTTTCCGGACACAATTCTCGGGGATTCCCCTTGTATTGGCTGTTTAAGGAAAAGTGGCATCAGACATAACTTTGGAGGGTACGCCTTGTATTGGCTATTGTTGTTGGCTGTTAAGTAAGAGGTGTACCAGACAGCTTCTGGGGATTCCCCTTGCATTGGCTGTTGTTGCTGGCTGTTTAAGGAGAAGTGTTACCAGACACAATTTTAAGTAATCACTCATTTAGAATGGTTATTTAATTTTTTGTTAAGTTTTAATTATAAAATTATTAATATTATTAGTTTTAATTCATTAAGTTTAATCAATATTTTATCATCTGAAAGGGGTTACACTTTGAAATCATGCCCCTTTTGATTGCTTGACTAAACTATATTATATAAGGTCAATACGGTCACTTTTAAATGCCACTGTCATTTTAATTTAAAACTTTCATTTTAGGATCGATTTTAAAATGAAATTCTTTAAATTACAATCATCGTTTCAAAATTTAATGACTAGGTTAGCGGTGAAATTTTGCAGAATCTGACCTCTATTTCTTTTGTGCAATAATGGTTGTTCAGTTATGTTGAGACGACCCAAGACCTATTTTTCTAGCCAAAGCATAAATTCCAACTCGCAGGACTCAATACAACTTCTGACTAAGCCGAAAAGCCAAAAAGATCAAATATAAGCCGAAAAGACCAAAATAAAAAACAGGATTGCAAACTCACCCCTCTAGACCGAGAAAAGATGGAAAACCATCTAACATCTTTCAATGTCTTTCCTTCGGGTAGCGTCACTGTAATGTGTTCACCATTATAGCGGGAGAGTGGATTTTTCCTGGAAAAGAAAGTATAATTATTTTTTTTTAGTCATTAGAAAAAAAGTAAAGAACTTATTATTTTTTGTATCATTAATAGCGTAGTCGCATGGCAACAGCAGGAAATAAAAACTGCTAGCGATCATCGACAGTTGACATTACGATGTTGAATTAAAAAGTACTTTTTCCTTCTAATAATAATTTTTGGTGACTCTTTTTCTCAATTTTTTTTGTCAGAGTATTCTTTCTTGTCTGCAAGCCTTGTATGCAACCGCTAATGTTTATGCCACATTTATAAACAATAGAAGTTACTTTTTGGGATTTTTCCCAAGAACTTCAAATTTCAATCATAAGCTGAAAGCTTGCGAAAAGTTTGTATATTAAACATTATACACCAATGGTATGTATACACACTATTATAATTCTAATATCCTGATATTTGTTGTATTCACTTGATGTTTTGCAAGTTAATCTTATTATTCGCAAAGAGAACTTGACCCGTATGGCTCCTTTTTTTTTAATATTATAAATTATAAAACTATTATATTATTACTTAAGCTTTGCCATTTGCCATTTTACATTTTCTTCTTATCAGCTATTGGTAAACATGAAACTAAATGAACACTGTCTACCTATTCTTTGGTTCAGCCAAATTATAAACGCATATATCTAGTGCTACTACTACAACAACTAACAACTTATTACAGTACTAAGCTGCCTCCTATTTCAAAGCTTTACTCCTTCAATAAACAGATAGCCCCACTTCTCCCCTTCTATGAAGTAGGGATGTCTCCCAATTTCACCCTGCTTTTCTATCTTTATAGAAAATATCACCCTTCTATCGGCTATACTTTCTAAGATACGACCAAATACCTAGAAGCAGGTCCGTATCCTGGATTAAATTAGGGGCGGGTGGGGGTAAACTAGGAAGCCCTCACCCTGGATACAACCACGCCTACAGGGGTAAAAAATATGTCACTATTTTTTTACAGTCGTAAACTACAATAACAAGATCTAGTATCTATGATCTCCAGGAAAAGGAGCGGTAAACAAAAACGGGGTTCGGAAAACCTATTGACGACATTCTGTATCTTCATCAGTTTTTTTTCTTCTTCTTCTTCTTGTTTAAATTGGTATGGAGACACTTTTGCATAATCTCATCATCGGTATAGAATTTCCAGCCCTGTAGCTTGTTGCAGCAGCAGAGGTCAAACTATATTTGTCCTTATTTCAGTTCAAGGATTCTATGCAAACTGTTTTTTTTTTTTATCAATCTTCCTTTCCCTTGCCATCATCACAAATTACACAATTACTACAATTATTCATATGACAGACAACAAATTCTACTTACGAAAGGAAAAATCAATCGGTCTTAAAAAAATTCTTATTATTATTTCTGTAGAATTTGTAGTACAAGCATTTTAAATTTCGACATTGAGGATGGAAGGGGTAATCCAATGGGAGGGAACTAATTCAAACTAACCCACTATCACCTTAGCTTTCCAATAGAAAATGTCTATTTAATGTACCAGAATGATTTTGGAAATATTCTATTTCTTCTGTAATGTGGCTTGCGACCTGAAGTTATTTAGCTGACGTGACCTTTGACAACAAATATATGCTCACGCTACAAAGATAGTTAAGATACATATTGGAGATATTGTATCCTTTTTAGTAATTTGGTAAATAAGCATGGAGCCATGGCCAAGAGTATATTCCGGAAGAAGGGCAATTGATTTCAAGGGAACCAACAAAAGAAAGGGTCTTAATTCATTAATGACATATTCAAACCTTTTATTTCCATATATTTTTCTAGATTTCCAAAAAAAAACACACAAATTAATTACAACTCAGAGCAGCAAAAAGCCACCTAAGGCTAGCCAGAACAGCAGTTAAAAACTGCGCCAGTTTCCTGGCTATTTTTACCTCACGGGTCAACACTTTTTCAGTTCCATGCAAAATAGAGGTATGAACCGTAATTCCTTTAGTTCCTTAGCGCTGGTCACGAGGTGTACTAGCTAATTATTAACTAAGGGTCAACTGTACACTAAAGTTAACTAATAATTAACTAAGGGTTTCAAATCCTACAGTCTCCCTTCAATCAGACTTTTCAGCTAAGGGAAATAAAAATGAAACTTACTGGCCCTTTTCATTTGGAATAACAAAGCCATCAACAGAAGGTCTTGAAGATGAACCAGCCATGAAGACAGAATCTGAAAAGTGAAAATTATTGTCATTAGCAGAATGAAAAAGTAAAATCAAATCATGGTGAACTGAAAAACAAATCGTCGTGAACAATGACTGACTAAAGAAGCTTTAAACACCCGACAGCTATAACTTGCGGCGAAAAGATATGATTGTTATATCAATGGATTCAATAGTTAGAAATCCACCCATTGACCTAGCCAGGATTTGATAATTTTTATGCATATAATACTTTTTATGTATATAATACTTTTTCTTAGTGAACAATCCAAGGCCATATCCATGGGCGTTAGGCGGTTTGAACCCCCCCCCCCGAAATGTTTGTCTGATTCGTAACAACGTAACAGAAATGAATATAAACAAATTATGATGCGTTTTTTAAGTTTTTGTATCCCCCCCCCCTACAAAAAAATTCTTGATACGTTCTTGGAACGATCTAAGCTTGCTTAAAAAAGAAGAAAAATGCCTTATTCTTTAACATATTTTTACAATCATTTCAACATATTTCAAAAATGTTAAGCAGATTTCAAAAATGTAATTTGGTAAATGAATGAAGCAAAAGTTGCACAAGATAAATGAGCCCATGGTAGGTACCCGCCACAAAAAAGTCGACATGGCATGGCACGAGGTAGTTTATTTCTGCCACGTGAATATGATAGATAAAGTTGCGGATATAGCTATGCAGGGATGCCACCCGGTGAAAAAAATCACTAGATGTATGTTGTTTTTGTGTCGATTTAGTGATTTTCTTCAACGATTTAGTAATTTATGTGCTCATTTAGTGATTTTTTTTTGACGAGGCAATACAAAATCCCTAGAAATACTGATAATTCACTAAAGGTGGCAACCTTGTAGTTATGTCCGAAAAAACAGAATAAAATGTTCAGTGTTTTTACTAGAAATCAAAACAGTGGCGTAATTTCGTCAAAATCCGGAGGGAGGGGAAAATTTGGAGCCAATTTTCTCAAATCAATTGAAAAAGAAAACAAAACCTGAACAATGAATAACGTAACACCATAAAGGTAAAGATATACTAAAGAAAACTGACCTTTTTCTGTGGGTGCTTGAATTATACAAGCCTATCTTAGTTCTAACAATATTTCTGAAGAAAATAGATTTCAGCTGGGGGTGAAACAAACTGGGGTCTGGGTGGGGGCTTTGGGCAAATCAAATTATTGAAGGGACAGTTGATCCCTGCTTCATAACAAATTAAGCCCTTGAATCAAAAGTCATTTTAAATTGAAAGCAAATTCTGACTAGCTGAACAAGCTTTATGAAAATACTACTGAGCCAAAATACTAACAAAAAATATGAGGAAAAACGAAAGAATTCAATCCGGAAATCCGTCAAACTGATTCCATAGTGACAGGAAGGGTGTTTCTTGGGATGGCTAACTTTCAAAAAAAAAAAGTTGAAAATTACAATGAAAATCGAACTAGATATCGTCGGTAATTTGTCTCTATCTTTCTACGAATACATACTGAGCATGATTAAATACGGGTCTAAGACCTGGTAGGATGGTGGAAAGAAGTGTGTTCCTATGAGTAGTGAACGAAAAACACATTGATAGATCCAAGTTTAATAACTGTCCCGTTGATGAAGTACTTGTAAGATCTACTTATGCTACTATATATAGTTTTAAATAGTCAATTGGGAAAATCGCATATACAGCAATGGCATAAATCTGGGTAGAGTACTAATTGCACCATCCCCTCCCTAAAAAAACATTTTATTCACTAGGCATTTTAACGTTTTAATCGAGGTTCTGCTCAGCGTTCTTAGGTTGTTTGGTCAAGTTTGAAATATCATTCCTTTACGGATTTTGATCAACCATAAATCAATGAAGCCGTTTTAAAATGATACACAATACTTACTGAAAGGGAGAGAGGTTTCCCTAGATATTGATCTGAACGAATCCCACTAAAAAAAAACTAAAAAAATATGTTAAAAACATTTTTTTTTTAGTACTTCCCGTGATCCTCCCGCAATGGGTCTGACATGAGTGCACCCATGACTATACACATTTCAATTAGCCTAGTGTTATGTAGTAGAGATTCAGTTACATGCTAGAGACCTCAAGGGATCAATTCTTAGCTTATAACGTTGTATCACTTGTTGTTTCCTTAAAACTTAAATAAAATAATGGTTCGAACGTAAGATTTATTTCATTTGATTTAATTGGCATACAGAAACATGTACCATCATGTAATATGGGTAAATATACCAAAATATTGGCGATGACCATCTTTAGCTGGCAAATCACACCCATCAGGCAATGGCTCAAGTCAATCAAAGTCGATCTATGCTACAAGTTCAAAAGATGAAAAAAACAGATATGCTAATTGATTACTTGGAAAAAAAAGGAAATTCAAGTAATTTTTAATGTGTTGGTGATTTGAAATTTCAAGGGAAAAAGGACTATTCTGGATTATAAAATTATTCTTTCAATCTATAAAAAAGAGGCACAGTGGCAAAATCTAGACATTCAACGCCTTCCTTTTATGTTTTTTACTGGTACTTGTGTATTATGGCGACAACATTTGGTTCTTAATCTGTAATAAAACCGGTTTTCTATGTGCACTCGGAGATGATCAGCATAGCCTGAGTGAGATAAACTACTATGCAGGTATATTTTAATTAAGTATTTAATATATAGAGTTGGTCGGGTTAGGGATTTAATATAATGCGTTCTGGGCGGCCTGCTTTTCACATTTCTCTGTACTAGTTTTCATAATTGTTTTACTAAAGTATTATATTTTGATAATATTTTGGTATATTTTATTATGATTAACCTAACTTCTCTTCTTGAGTGTTGTCGCTTTAATACACAAGTACCTTTTTATTTAATACATGACCTGAAAAACCCATCCCACATATCTTGCCTATGCGTCTCCCGCCACCTAGTCACCAATCCCCTATATCTCACAAGCCATGGTAGAAACTATTTATTTAATAACTATTACAGGCTTTTTACCCTGACGAACCAGATCACAAACTCATAATCCGGATTACAAAATATACCGTTCACTACGAATCCACAACTCAGCTAACAGTTGGGATTGAGATTTCATAGTTGAAAATACGAATCGGACAATCAAACAGTTCGTGGTAGCGAACTGTAAGTAAGGAGTGACCCGGCTGAATAGTAACCGAAACTCTAAAAAACGGAAGTTTGATACAAATAGATACATCAAAAGAATTGGATTTTTATGCTGATTTTAAATATATAAGTTTCATCAAGTTTAGTCCTACTCATCAAAAGCTACGAACCTGAGAAAATTTGTCTGTTTTCAAAAAAAAAACTTCTAAAAGTGATAGAATCTTAACGAAAATCACACCGTCGGATTCGGCATATCAGAGAACCCTACAGTTGAAGTTTCAAGCTCATGTCTGCAAAAATGTAGAATTTTGTATTTTCTGCCAGAAGAAAGATCACGATGCGTGCTTCTTTGTTTTTTTGTTGTTTTTTTCCCCAGGGATGATCGTATCGACCCAGTGGTCCTAGAATATTGCGAGAGGGCTCATTCAGACGGAAATTAACAGTTCTAGTGCCCTTTTCAAGTGACCAAAAAAGTTGGAGGCCAAATGGACCCCTCCAACGCTCATTTTTCCCTCCCACGGCTGAAAGTTATGAACTTTGCCCATTGTTTACACATAGTATTTGTTATTGGGAAGTACATAGACGTTTTCAGGGGGTATTTTTCTGGTGGGGGGAAGTAGAGGTCGGTGGGAGAGGGTTACGTTGGAAGATCTCTCCATGGAGGAATTTTTCATGGGGGAAGATAATTTTCCATGAAAGGGGCACCGGCTTTCCCAGCATTATTTAAAAAAAAAACGATCAGAAATTATATAAAAAACAAGTTTTTTCTACTGAAAGTAAGGAGCAACATTAAAACTTAAAGCGAACATAAATTATTAAGTAAATAAGGGGGTTCGCCCCCTCGTCAATACCTCGCTCTTACTGTAATAACAGTAGTCAAGTATGGTTCTGAAACTTGGGCGCTTCGGAAGGCAGAGGATGATTTGCTAAATGTTTTCCAGAGGAATTGTGTACGGGTAGTTTGTTGTACCCGTTTGACTGACGGCATATCGAAAAAGCCTTATAAGAAGTGTGGTTCTGTCCCACTTTCTAGGGCTATAATTATGGAAAAGTTTAGACAGGTAGGGTATGTTTTGCAGACGAAGGCTGACAGATTGCCAAAGATTGCTCTTTTTTGCCATTCATCTGGGGCCAAGAGAAAAGCAGATTGTCCCCGAATGGAGTCAGAAGAGATCATAAGTAAGAATTTAAAGTAAATCAGAACTTCTTGAGACAGGGTAAAGTGTAAAGCTTTGAGTAGGTTGAGGCTGAGAAGGAGTGTACACAGTTGTATTGGCCTTAGGAAGTTTGGTGTTGCAGTGAGTTCTTAGTCGTATTAGTTGTAATAGAAATTGGCCTTTGTAAGATTTCTAACATAAAACAAGAAGAGATTACAGCGAACAGTGAAAAGAAACTTAAATCTGAAATCAAACAAACAATAAAACCGAAATTAATAGAAATTACCACAAATCTGATTGATGTTGCCATACCCTTAAACCCTTCAAAGCTTTTGGTATCATTTACATTTACACCTCACTAAAAACAGAATACAATTTGAAAACTTCTTGCTTTTTTTTTATCGTAACAACAGAATAAGATCAAATAGCGCTTTAGTCTAATATGAAGCCAATTTTCATCAATATTTTCGTTCTTTAAGATTCACTCTTTTCAACAGTATAAGATCAAATGGCTAAAAAATAATTCAAGCTATTTATTTAGCGTTCAGTAAAGTGCAAATGGCATTTCAAGTTCCTGGTGGGTAAGGAGGGATGGCAACAATTTTCATTTCAAGTTCGAGTTCAGGTTTTAGTTTTTAAATTCAATCTTTTACTTTTCACAAAAAATTAAAACTTTAAGTTAACATTTTAAGGAAACGTTCTGCACGTTCTGATTTAACCAACAAAGATTGTAATTCAATTGCTGTTCGTTTTTTAGTTGACATAAACTTTTGTATGTATCAATATTCTTAACGTTGGCTAAACTTTTATTAATAATATAACTAATTTTGGTTAGCCGTAAACGCAAAACTGCATGAATGGTCACGGTGAGGTTAGTGTGATTGTTACTGTTGTGGTAAGATTAATTGCACTGAGGCATCTGGTGGGAGCAGTGGTGGCTGAAGTAATGGTATTGTAATCATAAAGCTCTAAAGTCTTTGAACAAGTTGTGGAAGAAATTATATGTCATTTGTGAAGTGTATTGCCTTTTCTTCAGGGAGGTTCAAAGAGCGAGGCGACCGGTGAAACCCGCCCCGGGAGCCAGGAGTGGGGAAGGGTGCTATGATGGGGAGGGGGTGCCACGGCTGGAGCTTTATATATGTTTGAGTCGGGAGAAGGCGCTGTAATCGATTTTCCCTCGAGAACCACCAACCCTAAGAACAATCCTGCTTTTGTTCAAGGAAGTTCATACTGAAATTTTAATATCATATTAGTAATTAGTGACTAACACCCTAAGTTAGCAAAGTGGTAAAAATCTCGCATTTGTACTCTTCAAGCTAAGAAATCCTTCAACTCAAATTGTGATAGAAATTGGAAGCCATTTATGAAATAGAACTTTTGGGAGCAAAGTTTTTCTGACGAAGTAAAATTGAAGTCAAAATTTAAAACGAACAAAAATTATTGCTCCGGAGCTTATGCAACACATATCTGCAAAACTAACTCAAATAAAATAACTCCCAATATTTGCTTCTATTTGCAGAATTAAATAAGAAAATCACACAAGTTTTTCAGTTGAAAGCTAGGAGCAACATTAAAATGTCCTTTGGTATGCTGAATCTGAATTAGATCCTGAATCTTTGATCGGGTGACTTTGGGGAAAAAAGAGCGTCGGAGGAAGGCTAGCTACCCTCCAGTATTTTTGGTCACTTAAAAAAGGAACTAGAACTTCTGGTTTTCTATCAAATGAAGCCTCTTCCGATCTTCAACGATCACTGGTTCGTTGAGATTACTCCTGAAAAAAAAATAAACACGCATCCGTGATCTTTCTTCTGGCAGAAAATGCAAAATTCCACATTTTTGTATATAGGAACTTGAGACCTCTATAGTAGGGTTCTCTGGTATGCTGAATCTGATGGTAAGATTTTCATTAAAATCATTTGTTGTTTTGGAGATGTTTCCCACTTTTTCAAAAAATTGGCAAATTTTCTCTGGCACGTAACTATTGATAGGTATAATTAATTTTGATGAATTTTACACATTTTGAATAAGCTGTAAAATTCATTCTTTTGATGTGTCTATTTTTATCAAGACTCCTTGCTTACAGCTCGTTACCACGAACTGTTTGATTCTGAAAACTAGCACTGATGAAAATGCGGAGACAAATTAATGCTACCCATGTTAATAGATTATTTTCCATGTTATTCAAAATGGGGATTGTGATTCTTTTCCAGAGGATATTCGACCACGCCGATTCCAATGCTGCAGTTTTCATTTATATTTTCAAGGTACCGAACGACATTGAATTATTATTTGTATTTGTCAATCACAAATTTTCGCATGAAAATTTGACAATATTCAGCTCGAAACATTAACAAATACAATTAAGCCATTATTAAGCTATTTTTGCAACAAATTAAGCCACAAGCCATATAAACCATTTAAATCATACAAGGTCACATGTAGTTATTCATAAACAATGAGTAAAACATTAATACATTATTAGCGCTGAAGTCGTCCAAAATTTCGGTATCTACAAGTTTGACTACAGTGGGACACGGGCGTAAGTCTTAAGGCATCCTATATCTCAAGTTTGATAATATGACCCTTCAATGTAACAACACGTATCGCATTTCATGTTGCATTCCTAAATGAATATACTAATAGGTATTAAAAAAACCCTACCTGAATCTTGTCCATCATATTCAAAATCTCTGATATGAATAGTCCTTGAATCAACTGCATAGACTTTTCCTTGTATTGAGTTTCCTCTAGATTCTAAGTTATCGATGAACTTTCCATAATAAGCGGCACTCGAATATCCTGAAATTACAAAAGAAAATCATATGAAGTAACTGATACAAGAAAGATCTTCTGGTCAAGAGAGACCCTCAATTTTTAACGAACCAAAAGTCGATTTCAAACAGAGAATGTTATTTGGTGGAACTTAAAAATTCAAAATTCACTCACTTAAAACCCTGAAAGTTTAAAAAAAAATCATAGAAGTATGCATTCTTAATAAGCTTTTCGAGGGTTGTATTATTATTATTATTATGCGTTTTTCTCCGTATCCTAAGCTAAGGACTAAAATTCCAGGAGCGTTTTCTTTAAATAGTATTAAATTATTTTAGTTAATTTGTTGTTTGTTTTTTGTTATGTAAATTTCCTATGGCCCACGGGCTTTTTCTGGAATAAAATTATTATTATTATTATTATTATTATTATTATTATTATTATTATTATTAAGCGTTTTTCTCCAGATCCTAAGCTAAGGACTAAAATTTTGAGATCTTGGAGAAAATCCCATGTATGTGGAACGCTAGAATATGGCACGTGTTACTACTGACAAATTTCTCTTCAATTCGAATTTTGTCTCGTATCACCTAAAAAAAGGTTAAATAGTTGACACTTATAGAAGACTCGAGAGGCGTCCTCCTCACAGAAGAGGGTACTTGCATGGGATTGTAATCTAAAAGTAGCACTCATTCTATTCATACAGAGGTTGCACAGAGGTTGAGAGAAATTGTGATAATAGGCTAAAAATATAAGAAATTGGCATAAAATGGCTTAAATCGCCTAAAGAATAGTCCGTCTGCAGTGGTGTTTCTTGGAGAAGGGCAAACGGGGTATGATTGCATACTGGTGAAACTGGGGGTAATTTAGATATCTTATAGTCCTAAAATAAGTAGACAATATTACTATGGAGTAAGTTTATACGACGCAATTCTACAAACGTAGTGCACAAAAGTTTAGTTGAAATCTAAATATCAAAAACAAATCTTTTGATGAAATTTAAAACTGCAAAAATATTTGAGTCTGACATTTTTCAACTGTAGTTCTTTCCGAGGTATCGAACAGAATAAACCAACAGAATATCCAGATATTTCTGGAAAACACAAAGTTTCGTATCCGGTAAGATACACCTAATAAGAGATAATCACGTCACATAGTAAAAAACAAAATAGCCCATAACTCCTAAAATTAGAGACAGATCAAAAAAAGAAGTACACTATTAGAGCCGCCTTGTCCAATACCTCTATGTAGGAAACTAACTGTCCCTTGTCTAGAATAACAAGGAAAATATGTTGGTTTAAAAATCAAGAAAAGTGATTGCAACCACGATATTCTGCATCGAGGGCATCTTTTTCGTTTTCTTTTTTTCTGCTCCTGAGATAACGGGGCACTCGGACATAGTAGAGAGCTGATTAATAGCTCATCTTAAAGGAAACTGCTACATCTGATGCCTTTTTTTATATTAGAAAACAAAGTTTCTAAAATAGAATCACTTTTTTACAAAAAAAAACTGCATTTTATGTACAAGCTTGATGAATGATGATCATAATAGGTTGTAATTCTATATGACGTAATAAGTGAATGCAATATTTATGCACGTTTATCTATCAACAAGATAATTTTACTTTATTTTAGTCCTCAGTTCAGAATCGCTAAAGTTATTATGTAAACTGCAAAAAATTTATTGGTTTCTGATCAATAATTTTAAGTTTTAATAAAACTAGAAAAATACCAGAAAAATTTTTAATTTGTTCTATTTTTTGTTAGGTTTTAACTCCCCAACGTGTGATTTAATGTGTATTTCCAAAAAAAAAAAAAAAAATCAGTTTCAAACAGTTCGTGGTAACGAACTGTAGTAAGGAGCGACCCGGTTCAATAGTAACCAAAACTCTAAAAAATCAAATTTTGACATCAATAGCTACATCAAAAGAATTGCATTTCAATGCTGATTTTAAATATATAAGTTTCATCAAGTTTAGTCTTACCCATCAAAAGTTACGAGCCTGAGAAATTTGCCTTATTTAAGAAAATAGGGGGGAACACCCCCTAAAAATCGTAGAATCTTAACGAAAATCACACCATCAGATTCAGCGTATCAGAGAACCCTACTGTGTTTTTTTTGTTTTTTTTTCTTTTTCCCAGGGGTCATCTTATCGACCAAGTGGTCCTAGAATGTCGCAAGAGGGCTCATTCTAACGGAAATGAAAAGTTCTAGTGCCCTTTTTAAGTGACCAAAAAAATCGGAGGGCATCTAGGCCCCCTCCCACGCTCACTTTTTTCCCAAATTCAACGGATCAAAATTTTGAGATAGCCATTTTGTTCAACATAGTCGAAAACCATAATAACTATGTCTTTGGGGATGACTTACTCTCCCACAATCCCTGGGGGAGGGGCTGCAAGTTGCAGACTTTGACCAGTGTTTACATATAGTAATGATTATTGGGAAGTGTACAGAAGTTTTCAGGGGGATTTTATTTTGTTTGGGGGTGGGGCTGAGGAGAGGGGGCTATGTTGGAGGATCTTTCCTTGGAGGAATCTGTCATGGGGGAAGAAAAATTCAATGAAAAGGGCGCAGGATTCTCTAGCATTACTATAAGAAAACAATGAAAAATAAACATGAAAAAGTTTTTTCAAATGAAAGGAAGAAGTAGCATTGAAACTTAAAACGAACAGAGATTATTACGCATATGAGGGGTTCTAAAAATATTTTAGCATAAAGAGCGAGGTATTTAGGAGGAGATATATACCTTGCTCTTTATGCTAAAGTATTTTTAGTAATTTCAACTATTTATTCTACGGCCTTTCTGATTCAGGGGTCATTCTTAAAGAATTGGGACAAAACTTACGATTTAGTGTAAAGAGCGAGGTATTAACGAGGGTACAAACCCCCTCGTATACATAATAAAAATATAAGGTTATGAAAGTTGGTTACGTAAGTTAATTCTTAAGTTACGTATATTTTTTACTAATAAAAACGTTCGTTAAGAATTAAAAGTTCTAGTTGCCTTTTTAAGTAACCGAAAAATTGGAGGGCAACTAGGCCTCCTTCTCCACCCCTTATTTCTCAAAATTGTCTGATCAAAACTAAGAGAAAGCCATTTAGCCAAAAAAAAAGAATTAATATACAAATTTCATTTTAATAATTTATGTGCGGAGAGCCAAAACCAAACATGTATTAATTCAAAAAGTTCAGAAATTAAATATAAAAAAATATTTTTTTTAAGCTGAAAGTAAGGAGCGACATTAAAACTTAAAACGAACAGAAATTAATCCGTATATGAAATGGGATGTCCCCTCCGCAATCCCTCGCTCTTTACGCTAAATAAAAAAAACAAGTTTTTTCAACTGAAAGTAAGGAGCGACATTAAAACTTAAAACGAACAGAAATTACTGTGTATATGAAAGAGGCTGCTTCGTCATCAACGCCCCGCTCTTTACGCTAAAGTTTGACTCTTTCTCTCAACTCTTCTTTTTAAAACAGTAAATAACTTTAGCGTAAAGAGCGGGGCGTTGATGAGAAAGCAGCCCCTTTCATATACGCAGTAATTTCTGTTCGTTTTAAGTTTTAATGTCGCTCCTTACTTTCAGCTAAAAAAATTAGTTTTTTTTTTTATTTGATTCAGTCCAGGATCGCTAAGGTTATTGTGTAAACTACAAAATATTTACAGTGTTTAAGAATTAATTAAAAATTTTTAATTAAAACTAAAAAAACCTGACAATTTTTAAATCAGTCTTGATTTTTGCTAGGTTCTAACTATTCGACATATGAATTTATGGGAATTTATCCGGCCAGCAGCAGTAGCTAACAACCTAGTAAGAGATAATCACAGCCCAAAGTAAAAATTACAATAACTTATCTATCTATCTATCTATATATATAAAAATAAGTTGTCTGTGTGTGTGTGTGTGTGTGTCGAGTGACGTCACCGGGACAAAAATGACGACCGGGACACAGGGAATATAAATGACGACCGCGACACTCAAAGAGAAATTACAGACTGGGACACCGGGACACAAATGACGACCGGGACACAGGGAAACAACTACAACGGGGACACCGGGGGCACAGGGGGGATATATAAATGACGACCGGGACACAGGGAATGTTCGATTAGCAATCACCATCAACAAAGCTCAAGGACAATCATTAGAATAATGAGGTATAGATCTGAATATGGATTGTTTTCCCCATGGACAATTATATGTTGCATGTTCAAGAGTCGGTAAACCTGACAATCTATTTATATGCAGAGACAATGGCACAGCGAAGAATGTTGTATATTCGCAAGTTTTACGTAGTTAGAAACATATATATATATATATATATATATATATATATATATATATATATATATATATATATATATATATATATATATATATATATATATATATATATATATATATATATATATATATATATATATATATATATATATATATCTATATTCACAGGTGGTACACAGGGACACAACTACAATATAGCTTAACTAATATGGCGCGGAAAAAGCTAAAAAAAGAAAAAACCTAAAAAGAAAAAACTTAAAAAAAAACAAAAAAATAAAAAAGGTAAAAAACAAAAAACAAAAAAAGCTAAAAAAATAAAAAAAGCTGCAAAACTAAAAAAAAAAAAAAACTAAAAAAGAAACTATATCTATATATATAGATAAGTTGTTTGTAGGCATGTTTGTTTGTTTGTGGGTTTGCATATGACGTCATTATAAGTATATAAGGCTTTGTATATGAAGTCATTATAAGATGACACTACAGACCGGGACACCGGGACACAAATGACGACCGGGACACAGGGAATATACAACTACAACGGGGACGCCGGGGGGCACAAGGGGATATATAAATGACGACGGGGACACATCTATCTTTGTTCACAGTTGGGGCACAGGGACACAACTACAATGGCGTGTAACTAATATGGCGCGTAACGACTTACGCGCGCGGGGGGCTTGGGGGGGCGCGAAGCGCCCCCACCAACTAGGTGTTGGGGTGGCGCGAAGCACCACCCCAACAGCTAGTAACTTATAACTTCTAAAAATACGGCCAGATCCAAACAAAAAGCACACCATTAGATCCGCCTTGTCCGAAACCCCTCTATAAGAAATTTACCTTCCCTTGGCTTGAACAACAAGGAAAATGTATTGGCTTGAAATCAAGAAATGTGGCTGGAACCACGATATTTTGCACATATGGGATCTTTTTTTCTTTTCTTCAGATAGCGGAGTGCTGAATATAGTAGAGAGCTGTTTAATGGCTCATTTTCAAGGAAATTGCCACGTCTATTGCCTTTTGTAATTAAAAACAAAAAGTTTTTAAAATATAATCACTTTTTACAAAAAAACTCAATTTTCTTGCACAAGCTTGATGAATGGCGACGTCATAATCTAGGTTGTAACCATATATGACGTAATAAGTGAAAGCAATATTTTATACGCGTTTATCTTTCGACAACATAATTTTATTTTATTTTAGTTCTCAGTTCAGGAAGGCTGAAGTCATTATGTAAACTGCAAAAATATTTATGGTGTCTGAGCAATAATTTCAATTTTTTATTTAAAGCAAGAAAAATACCTGAAAATTTTAAAATTAGTTTTGATTTTTGATAGGTTCTCGATACTTGACGCGTGGTTTGGTGGGTATCTCAAAATATCTATCTCAATATGAGCGATTGGAATTCAGTTACAATTATTCACAAAAGACTACCAAAGGGAACCACTGCTAAGTCAAAGCAGGTTGTGAATGCTGCGCAAAGAACTGGAGTGGCAGTTCACACTCAATTAAAATATGGCGCTGCGACCAATAAGCACCCTGTTACCCCTTTGAACACGGCAAAGCTGGATCATGAAACTGAGGAACTGAAACATGAAAAATTACCCCTAGATATTGGCAAACTGATTCAACAAGGACGAAACGGATTGGGAATGACACAAAAGGATCTTGCTGCAAAAATATGTGAGAAGCCAAAGATAGTAAACGAGTATGAGAATGGAAAAGCTATCCCAAATCAGCAAATTTTAGCCAAAATAGAAAAAGCGATTGGGATAAAATTGAGAGGGAAGGATAAAGGCCAACCCTTGGCGCCTCCTTTTAAGAAGAAGTGAGTTTTCAGGGAGGGGCAGTCTTTGGATAGCCAGCGAAGAGCAGGATTGTTACAATGGTCCTATTTTATAAGACTTGGTTTTTGTTGAGAAGTTACAAGAGGTCAAGATAGCTTATTTCTGCTCTTGTCAGGCAATTTTCTTTTTATGAATCTTGTGTTTTGCAATTTTTATTCACTACAAATTTTCAAACATATGTCTTGAATAAATTCTTTAGTCAAGTAAGAAAAAAAAAAAGAGCCAAGAGCTCATATGGCATGAGCTCTAGCAAAATTATAAGAATCAACAGAGTGATTTAAAATGAAAATCAGAGGCTTAATGCCGGTCAGGATTTAAATAATAGCTCTGAGACACGAGGTCATTCTAAATATAAAAATTCACTGAGATCCAATCACCCACTCATAAGTTAAAAATACCTATTTTTTTCTAGTTTTTCCTCTCCCTTCAGCCCCCCAGATGGTCAAATCGGGGAAACTACTGTTATCAAGTCAATTTGTGCAGGTCCCTGACATGCCAACCAATTTTCATCGTTCTAGCTCGTCCAGAAGCACCGAACTCACCGAAGCACTGGACCCCCCTAACTCCCCCAAAGAGAGCAGATCCAGTCCGGTAACGTCAATCATGTATCTACGACATTTGCTTATTCTACCCACCAAGTTTCATCCCGATTTCTCCACTCTAAGCGTTTACCAAGATTTCCGGTTTCCCCTCCGACTTCCTCAATGTCACCAGGTCAGGTCGGGATTTAAAATAAGACCTCGAAAACATCTAATATCAAATTTCATTGAGACCCGGTCAACCGCTCTTAAGTTAAAAATACCTCAATTTTTACCTTCTTTATGAATTAACGCCCACCCAACTCCAACTCCCCAAAGAGAGTGGATTCAGTCTAATTATGTCAATCACATATCTAGGACTTGTGCTTATTCTTCCCACCAAGTTTCATCTCGATCTCTCCACTTCAAGCGTTTTCCAAGATTTCCCGTTTCCCCCTCCAACTCCCCCAATATCACCGGATACAGTCGGGATTCAAACTAAGAGCTCTGAGACACAAGGTCCTTCTAAATATCAAATTTCATTAAAATCAGATCACCCATTCGTAAGCTAAAAATACCTCTAATTTTTTTAATTTTTCCTCCCCCTCCAGCCCCCCAGATGGTCGAATCGAGGAAGCTACTGTTAGCAAGTCAATTTGTGCGTGACTTTGACATGCCTACCAATTTTCATCGTCCAAGGACGTCCAGAACCACCGAACTCGCTAAAGAACTGGAAATCGCCTCCAACTCCCTTAAAGAGATCGGATCCGTGTATCCTTCTAAATATCAAACTTTATTAAGATCTGTCACCCGCTCGTAAGTTGAAAATACCTCATTTTTTCTCATTTTTTCAAATTACCCCCCCCCCCCAACTCCCCGAAAGAGAGCAAGTCCGGTACGGTTATGTCAGTCACGTATCTTGGACTTGTGCTTATTCTTCCCACCAAGTTTCATCCTGATCCCTCCACTCTAAGCGTTTTCCAAGATTTTAGGTCCCCCCAAAGCCCCCAATCTCACCGAATCCGGTCGGGATTGAAAGAACTCTGAGACACAATATCAATCTAAATTATTAAACGTCACTAAGATCCGATCACCCCTTCGTAAGTTAAAAATACTTCATTTTTTCTAATTTTTCCGAATTAACCGCCCCCACTCCCCCCCCCAGATGGACGAACCGGGGAAACAACTATTTCAAATTTAATTTGGTCTGGTCCCTCATAAGCCTGCCAACTTTCATCGTCATAGCTTATCTGGAAGTGCACCAGGACAGATAAGACGACAGACAGACCGACTGACAGAATTTGCGATCGCTGTATGTCACTTCGTTAATACCAAGCGCCATAAAAAAGGTCTTGATACTTTTCAAGAAGGTTTTACTTAAAATAAAATTATCTTTCGAAGATAGGCACACAAAGATGGTAAACACAGGGTTTAAGCAGGCTCAAACGCCATTTCATCATTTTGAATAATCTAGCCGTGTATTTTTAGGATTCATTCCATTCTATTTAATCTAGTCTCCAAGTATTATTAAAAATATGTATGTTCTTAAATCAAACAGAAATCTTTCCGTATATGAGGGGGGCTAAACTTTCCTCAACCCTCGGCCTTTACGCTAAAGCCTTAAGATTCTTTAAGAATACTTATTCAAATTCTACGGCCCGTGTGCTTCAGGAGTTGCTCTTATATTAGTGGAGTATGCTCTAATATATTAAGGAAGTATGACAAAAAGTCAAACCTTAGCGTAAAGAGCCAGAGTTGAGGAAGGAACATCTCCCCTCATGTACTGAATAATTTCTGTTCGTTTTAAATTTTAATATTGCTCCTTACTTCCAGGTAAATCATTTTCTACACGGTAGTACAAAATTTTCAAGGTATACGTAAAAAAGACCAGTTCCTTTGAAACAGGGTTTGGAAAGGTATTTTGATTTTGTTCTCTATTGTAAGCTTTCCGCTTCTAAAAAGTAATTTGGCTTATTACAGAAGACCGGGAGTGGCACATTTAGGTTGTTCCCCCCACGGAAGCCAGGGATCTTTGGCTTCCCTGTCATCTTTACAATATGATAAGAAATTCTTGACAATATGGTAAGTATTACTTTTTGTTTGCTAGAAATTGAACTATTCAAGGCAGTTGGGTAAACTTTGCAGTCCATGAGTATAATGTTTATACACAAGTAGAAGGGACAAAGAAGAAAGAGACACAGAGAAGAAACACAATACCAACTGTTCTCTAGGAAGACAACCTCACAGGGAGCCTCAAGATAAATCCCTTCAAAATCTTGTGCATTTAGAGTTTCCTTCATATTTTTCGTAAACGAATTTAATAATTACTTAGACCACATTGCTTTTCCATTTGCGAAAAATTAAGGAAAAACCTTAAAGCCCGTTTTTTCTTGCTTAATTTTTCGTAAACAAATTTAACCGACTACATTGTCATTTTTACCAACTAGATCAGTTTTTACCCGACAGGGATCAAGATTTCAGTAAATCGGAAAGATCATAGCTAAACTGGCCCTCCTGGGAGAGAATCCTCTACTTTCGCACTTCCCAAGGATTAAAACTATGTTGAATTTAAGCGTGTTAACATAGGTTACCCAACTACTTAGTTTAGTTAGTTACCCAACTAAACCCAACTGCTCTGGATGTAACATGCCAGTAAATATGAATACGCCAACCACCTCCCTTGTATCCTTGCCCGATACCCGTCCAGGACCACACTATATTCTTTTCTTAATCCCCTACTACCTTTGGTCCTCACAAACTACTTCGTGTCAAAAAGACGCTAGAAAGAAGCTATATTTTGGGTATAACTCCATATATTGGACTCGGTACCATCTTGGATAGCAGCCGAGCTAAATGAACAGTGGCATATTCATTCAAAATCAAGGAGGAGATGTTAGTTTGTTTTTTTTTCATTTTTCAGCAAAAATACAAAAGAACGTATTTAAAAAAAATAAAACAAAAAAGGTACTTTTCAACATCTAGTGGGGAAAGATCAATGCCCCTGTGAGATACTGAGACTTTTAAGAATGGATCCAGAGTCTGAATGGGGTCCCAGGGAGTTTTGAAGTATTTATTCCCACTCCTTTCCCTTCCAAAAGCCACACATCTTTTTTGAACGTTAAAAACTGTTACTGAAGTGAGCCTCATAAATACATCTGCAGTACAAATGACACCCAACAAAAATATTTTAATTCTTATGTCATCTACGTCAACGTCTTTATGTTATCTCATCTACTTTTAAAGATTTCGCGAATACTACCATCTAGAATTTTTCTTTTATTTTTATTATCATTATGATAGATCCCCTGCCCCAGGCCAACTGGGGTCTAGGGAGGGGGCACTGTGAGATCTTTGAGGGGAATCCCCCCTGTCCCATAGCCAATAAGCCCCTGATATTTACCACTTATCTAGCTCATCTATTTTTAAAGTTAGCGAATACCCTCTAGTATTTTTCCTTTTCTTTATTATCATTGTCAAATGTGACCTCACGACTTTTCTGTCGTTTCAATTTCACTGAGTACATGGAATTAACTTCAGTAGTGGTGCGTCAGTATAGAAATACCTCTTCCTTCCGTTTACGTGTCTTCGAAAACAGCTAAAAGTGAATTTGACCCATAGCCCTAATTATAAGTTGTCAGACTTAATTCCTTAGCTTTTAACGGTACACAGACCGGTTTTGATATCATCTGCTGCGCTTGGCGACTTGCTTGAAAAATCGACAGATAAAATGATTAAAGAGAAGCAAATTATGCCTTTTAAAGGCTCAGTGAACCTGAAGATCGTAATCTGGAATCTTTCGGGCCGTGTTTCTTTCAAATAAAGAGAGAAATACTAAAAAACTCGGCTTTCTGTCGACTTTTATCCAGTACAAAAAACAGAAGATGTTTTGGGCTTCATTTAGAATCCGCGGAAAAGTAGGGGGTCCGCGGACCAAAATTAAGGCTAAAAGATTTTTTTTTTAACTGGTACACCTGTTTACAGGTAGTTGTATACGCAAAGGGAACTATTGGATCCTAAGCTCCACCCAATGTTGTCAATTCACCAGAATTAGGAGGGGGCTAAAATATAATTTTCAAAAACTAGGGGGGAATACAATTTCGTTGTTTTTAAATTATTTAAATGAAAGCAGGTCGGACAAAAAAAGCAATTTTTCTATGATTATACCAAAAAAGGGCATTTTTCAAAATCTAGGACGATGAGGCACGACGCCCCTGTACCTCAGTTGACACCACTGACTCCAGCTCTAAATGTGCAGAATATAGCAATTCTCCCTATATTGTCTAAATCTATAGCATAACTTGATCACTTTCTGGGTTTTTGAACCTGTCCCCACCCTGAACCGCCTACTCCCTCCAGGGGCGTCAATTCCCGGAAATTAGCCAAGGAGGGGGAAAATGTATTTTTTGTTTGTTTTCAAATGGGCAATTTCGTTGTTTTCAAATGAATAAAATAGGTCTACCAAACAGCCATTTTTCTATGAAAATATCGAAGAAAGGCATTTATCAAAATCTAGGAGTAGAGGACGAAAAATCTGAGGGGACATTGTGCCCCTGCCCCTTGCCTCCAATAGATACCACTAAATCCACCTCTAAATACAGAAAATATTACGCTTTTCCCTGTGTTGTCTTATTTTGCTATATAATTTAATCTTTTCTTGGATTACAAACCTGTCCCACAAAAAAAAAAAAAAAAAAAACTGTACGTATAACATATTTTTCTGATCAGGAAAATTAACCTAAACCGTTTTTCCCCGGCCTTAGAAAATTGTTAGCTAAAGCCAACACCGTTGGGAATTTCTCTAATGGATAAAAACGTTATTGGAAAATTTTGAGCGAAGTATCCAAGAACTGATAATACAGAATATGACTAGTTTCATACTATAAACGTTGATAGAGAACGTACGGATGCTTGTATTTCCTCTTTAGAAAATTAGTTTTGGGTTTCAAGTGAACATCAGAAAAGTTAGCCTTACTGGCTTTGCAGAATTTTTGTATTTATCGGTTATATAGTAAGCACTCGAGAAGTGAAGTTCGATTAATGCTTATGAAATCAAACAAAATATGATGAAACTATAATAGTTTAGAAACAAATTTGGGCTAAATGTTTGATTAGGAGGGGGGCATATCATATATTAAGTTCGTGACCTGACCTAACCAAACCAAAATACCAACTAAATACTTAAATAAGACATAGCTACAATTTATTTTCCAACCAAGCCAAAGCTAATTGTGTGGTATTAAAAAGTTACTTGACCAGTTTCTTGTGTCATGTTCGCATCATCCGCGATCGAAATTCTATAGTGTTTATTACATAACGGATAAGTACCGAATTCTTTTCCAAGCTTTTGTATAATTATCCGCCCAGTTCATGCATTTCTGAGAAGTGTCTGCTAGCATTTTTTTAAGCGATATAGCACAAAATTGATAGCAAATATTGTTAGTTAACAATTGGATGACGAAAAATTACTGATAAATTAAAATAATGACAAAAAAATAAAGTTAGTTAGTGACAAAAAAAGCTTCGAAAGGACGCTTTTATCAAACTAAACTAACGGTTATATTTATATTAAAGATATATGCCTCTAGCAAAGAGCTTCCTTCTTTGACAGTGGATTATGGTCACAAAGAATTTATTTTAAGAAAAATTTCGTCTCTCAAACTTTTGCTCTTTTTATTGGTTTAGAATTTCATACAAGAGAGCCGATCAGATGTGCAATCTTTTAAGGTGATACCGTACCTTAAACTACTCCTACTAACAACTCATTGTAGCACCAAGTCACCTGAGGCCAAAAAAGCTATGCACGCTCCCCCTCCATCCCTATTGTTATACGAGTTCAGTCTAGAAAGTCAATTCCCTGCAACACGTTGGATTGTCGGTCCCGGTTGTGCCCGTGTTTGGCTTCAGCCATTCCGCTGTCAGGTTACTCTGATACTCTGAACTATCAAACTATCCAGAACTTGAGGAGCTTGGATAAGAGACCTGATCAAATGACAGGAAACTAAAAGGCAACACCAATTTTCCCAAAGATCTTATAAAACCATCTAACTTCTTGCGTTTAGTGCTGAGAAAGAGATATTCAATTTTAATCAAATTTACATCGTCATAAAGAGTGAGTTTTTTTCGACAGTTTGTAAAAGAATTTCCTTTTAAGCTCCGGAAAGGGCTGTCCCCAAAAATGTTTTAGTATATCAGCTAGGAAACCGCTAAAAATATATCACTGAAGTGACTTGGTTGCTTTTGGTGTTCCCTGTGATGTTATCCGCTTGGATGGAAAAGATCACCGAAAATAGGGATCTTAATTTTCATCGTTGTTTCAGTCAAATCTCACAGTCAAACAGTTCGTGGTAACGAACCCGGCTCAATAAAGGCTCGAAAAGGAGCAATACCCGGCTCGAAAAGGAGCGACCCGGCTCAATAGTAACCGAAACTCTAAAAAATGGAATTTTGATACCAATAGTTACATCAAAATAATCACATTTTAATGCTGATTTTAAATATATAAGTTTCATCAAGATTAGTTTTACCCATATCAAAAGTTACGAGCCTGAGAAAATTTGCCTCATTTTCGAAAATAGAGGGAAACACCACCTAAAGGTCATACAATCTTAACGAAAATCACACCATCAGATTCAGCGTATCAGAGAACCTGATTGTAGAAGTTTCAAGCTCCTATCTATAAAAATGTGGAATTTCACATTTTTTGCCAGAATACACATCACGGATGTGTGTTTATTTCTTTTTTTTGTTTTTTTTGTGTCGTTTTTTTTCCCAGGGGTGATCGTATCGACCCAGTGGTCCTTAAATCTTGCAAGAGGGCTCATTCTAACGGAAATGAAAAGTTCTAGTGCCCTTTGTAAGTGACCAGAAAATTGGAGGGCCCCTAGGCCCTCTCCCACGCCAATTATTTTCCCAAAGTCACCGCATCAAAATTCTGAGATAGCCATTTTATTCACCGTAGTCGAAAAACCTTATAACTATGTCTTTGGGGACGACTTACTCCCCCACAGTCCCCGTGGGAGGGGCTACAAGTTACAAACTTTGACCAGTGCTTACATATAGTAATGGTTATTTGGAAGTGTACAGACGTTTTCAGGGGGATTTTTAGGTTGAGGGGGGGGGGGTGGAGAAGATGGAGATATGTTGGGGAACTTTCCTTGGAGGAATTTGTCAAGGGGGAAGAAAATTTTCATGAAGGGAGCGCAGAATTTTCTAGCATTATTTAAAAAAACAATGAAAAAATAAATATGAAAGTTTTTTAAACTGAAAGTAAGGAGAAGCATTAAAACTTAAAACGAACAGAAATTATTCCGCATATGATGGGCTCACCTCCTCCTAATACCTCGCTCTTTATACTAAATTATTTCTAGTAATTTCAACTATTTATTCTACGGCTTTTGTGATTCAGGGGTCATTCTCAAGAAATTGGGACAAAATTTACGCTTTAGAGTAAAGAGCGAGGTACTGAAAAGGGGGTGAACCCCTCATATACGTAATAAAAATATGAAAACACAGAAGTTCTTTACGTAAGCTAATTTATAAGTTACGTATATCTTTTACTAATAAAAACATTCGTAAAAAATTAAAAGTTCTAGTTGCCTTTCTAAGTAACCAAAAAACCGGAGGGCAACTAGGCCTCCTCCCCCACTCCTTTTTCCTCAAAATTATTCGATCAAAACTATGAGAAAGCCATTTAGCCGAAAAAATAAATATGCAAATTTCGTTTTAATTATTCATCTGCGGAGAGCCAAAATCAAAATATGCATTGATTCAAAAACGTTCAAAAATTAAATATAAAAAAAAACAAGTTTTATTAACGGAAAGTAAGGAGCGACATTAATACTTAAAACGAACAGAAATTACTTCGTATGTGAAAGGGGTTGCTTCCTAATCAACGCCCCGCTCTTTACGCTAAAGTTTTTTACTGTTTTAAAAAGTAGAGTTAAGAGAAAGAGTCAAACTTTAACGTAAAGAGCGGGGCGTTGATGAGGAAGCAACCCCTTTCACATACGAAATAATTTCTATTCGTTTTAAGTTTTAATGTCGCTCCTTACTTTCTGTTAATAAAACATGTTTTTTTTTATTTAATACACGATATGACCTAATACAATACGTTTGATTCCAAAAATTCATCGGAATAAAAGTTTTGTTATTTTTTTGGATATTACGGGGAAAGTAACGCTATAGCCTATACAACCAAAGAGCATATACACTAAAAGGCAAATATTTATTGAGTACAAAACCCTTATCAGGTGAAATTTGCAGAGCTTTGCGCTGGAATGTAAAAAGTGAAATGATGTCATTATGTAATAAATAAGTTTGAATTATGCTGAATTTTAGACGGGTCGTGTTTAAATCGATTTTTTTAATATAGTAAGTTTCCCTCGAGATTTACTTCTCTAAAGTTAGCTTTTTTTAAAGTTGAGTCACAATGAGCAAGAGGTGACCAAAAGAAAACGTAAAGGTCATATTTTGAGTGCATGATACTGATATTGTAATTTAAAGTTTTACAGTAGGCACTTGCATGGATTTTTTTTTTTCAGAATAGCAAGCGACTAAATAAGACGTTAAATTATGATCAAACGTAACAAATTTGCGGGGTGGGAGTCCCAAAATTCTTAAGAGTTTTGGGCGATAGCCTCTCTTCGCATGTGTCAGCTATTCAATAGTTACAGAACAAATTTCACTGCTTCATACGAACTCTTCTCCCTTTTTTATTTCTTTTTAAACATATACCGTTTTAACCAAAAATGAACATAAATAGTACCAACTTTTAAATTAGGTTCCAGAGGGCCTCTTATTAGCAATTTTCATTTCAAATATGTAAATATATAAAGCTCTTACGTCTGCATATCTATATTTATATTAGATATATCTATAAAGAAAAAGAATTTCGTCCTCAAAATATTTGTTCAGACGCATAGAAAAACCAATCAGTACGAAAAGAAAAGTACTTAAACAACGGGTGAAAGATTTTTCTTAAAAACCACAGATAGCATGTACTTGTACGCGCTTTCTGTGGTCGAAATGATGGCGAGAAATTCAAAAGCGTCTCATCAGCTTCACTAGAAGCTGTAGCATCTTTTGTTATTGTGTTGTTGCAGCATCTAGTTCATTTAACAAAGCTTTGACATACTTTCGGGTACTAAACTATTGACACGCTTTTCTTTTTCGAAATTTTTGCTCATTTATTCATTCGATGACGAAAAAACGATCGGTACTATAGAAAAAACTGGAAAAATTTCCTAGCGCCAAAAGGTATCGTGGGAAAAACCTGTTGGTTTCCTGTCGTACAGATTTTTGCTTTTCCCTGTTTGTCTGAACGGAGTCCTATATTGGTTATTGCTTGGTTGTTATTATTGTTTCTTTGATTAGAGGAAACGGTTGCAGTAAACCAAATGATTTTACAAAGATATTCATTAGAAACCTGTTTGTTACTTAATATTTCACTTTGGAAAAAAACAATCTAGAACCTGCTTGACTGTAATGAAAGCGAAAATAAGTGACACAGATTTGTATACGCACTTACATATAAACACAACCATCTTCATCGAACAAGATAATGTTAAAAACAAATTGAAAAAACTCATTTTTCGAAAAGATATGGAAAATAAAATTTACTTTATTTGTATATGGAAGCTTTGCATAAAAAGAGCATACTAGGGCGAAAGGGCAAAGCTACCCGTGGCCCACAAAGCAATGGGAAGGAATGTTAGGTCATGTTTTCCAAAGGCTGGAGGCCCAAGCGAGTTTCGGGAAGCAAAAAAAAAGGAAAAAAAAATGCCAAAGACAAGTTAGGTTTATCCAACTGAAATATACCAAAGATGATGATAACATAATAATTTAGAAACACAATTATGGAAACTGTGACAAAGAATTGTGGAAAGCAGGCCGCGCAGAACATATTATATTAAATACCTAACCCAACCTAATTACCTAACCGCCTCTATATATTAAATATTTAGTAAAAATATGTATACATCGTAGTTTTCTCACTAAAAAAAAGCAAATCATAACCAATCCAGGAAGAGAAACAGCGCCATAGTGCTGTCTATATAACGAAACAGGATAAGTCAAAGTATTACCAAAGATTGTGAAACATTATGTAGTGGCATATTCCCCAGATCTAAATAGCGACCGTATTTTTTGAACGTATTTGAAAAGATTAAAATTAGAATTATTAACTTATCTGTTGGGCATTATTCGGCAAAGAACATCCAGAAAATCTTAACAATGCTTAACATCATTTCGGCCGAAACCTCAAATTAATTAAAAATTGCCACGGGTGCCCATTGGATATGAAAATTGACTCTTAAGAGTTTGAAAATTACCTTCCCCCTTGTATCTTTCTTTAAAAAAAGAAAGAATTCTATTAAAATTACATAAACTTTTTTCTTGTATAAATCAGGGTATGGGGGTATAGATTTCCGGAGGGGGGTTGCACTGTATATTGTTTTTATGTCTGTAATTCCCTTCACAAAAAAAGCTCAGTCTCCTAGTCCAGCATGATAAACCTGATAACAATAGAAAAAGATAATGGGCTGGTACCGCTTATACGTGCACACAAAATTTTTAAATTGTGATAAAAGCATGTTGTTTAAATTCTATTAAATTTAATTGAATCTCCAATTTAAATTTCATTCTCAGCAGACATTTCATACATCATGCAGATGCAGGGATAAATGTCCTACAAACAGTGCTGGCATTGAGTGAAATGCGACTAATAATTCTACTTTCCCTCAGTACATTTATGTCAATTCTTTTTATGGAGCTGGTTAAAAGAAACATTTCGAAAAGCGAAAAAAGCAAGAAGTCAGCATGGTATTGTACATACAGACAGTTCTACATTTATAGGTTAGTATCTGAATCCAAAACGGGTAAATGTATCACAGTTAATATTATTGACTTACCAATAAAATGAACATACCACTCGATGCCTTTTTTTATGTTCTTTACGAATATAATAATCGCTTCTATCGCAAATTCAAATTTAAGCACTTTTTGAGCTCTTAAAAATGACGATTTTTCAAATAAAGCATGAGTTATCGGTCGTCTTCCGAGAAAATAATTCTACTTTTTCTCAGCGTCGTTTTCTCGGTCGTTTTCGACAAAATAGTACTACATTTTCTCAGTGCCAAAATTATTTATTTAAATTAGGTCAAAAAGTGCTTAAATTTGAATTTGAGATAAAAGCGATTATTATATTCGTAAAGAACATAAAAAAAAGGCATCGAGTGGTATGTTCACTTTATTGGTAAGTCAATAATATGAACTGTGATACGTTTACCCCAAAACGTAAGGGATACGACGTTACCACAGCTTATTAGGCATTTCAATGACTAATAAGAGAGTCGGAGTTTCAATTAAATACTAGAAATAAAAATTAACACAATTAAATGATTCCTGGAGCGAATTCCCCTCTGCCAAATTTGATGACCAAAGTACAACCGCTTTTATCTATCTCGTTATAGTACGAATGTCATTAAAAAGCACTAAGCCTTATTTTCTTTTCCAATGATTTCTTTTTTTATTCAGGGAATTAGATTCACTGTATATCTACCTTCTTATTCTTCAATGATTCGATGCATGTCCTATTTGCAGATATTTAAAGTGTGCTGTCCTATTTTAAGTGTAATGGACCCCTATTTTCTCTCGATTTCTTAATGTTAAAAACGGGCATGGATTAATTAAAAAAAAAATATCTGCTCAAATTAAAGAGCAAATTTGACACTTAAGACGAGCAACAGTTTAAAGCTACATATTAAATTGTATTTTTCCCAAATTATTGGAGGGACTGCCCCCCTCTCAATAACGCCACTGGTTATGTTAACTAATTATGTTTAAAGTTTCAGGAATCAATGGTTAAAGTGGACTGACTCCACGACACTGGCGGATCCAGGGGGGGGGGGATTTTCGGTAAACGTATCACAGTTGATATTATTGACTTTTTTATAAAGTGAACATACCGTTCGATGCCTTTTTTATGCTCTTTACGAATATAATAATCGCTTTAATCGCAAATTCAAATTTGAGCACTTTTTGAGCCCAAAAATGACATATTTTCAATATGAGTTTTCCGTCGTTTTCGAGAAAATAATACTACGTTTTCTCAGAGCCAAAATGGTTTATAGTTAGGTCAAAAAGTGCTTAAATTTGAATTTGCAATAGAAGTAATTATTATATTTGTCAAGAGCATACAAAAAGGCATCGAGTGGTATGTTCACTTTATAAAAAAGTCAATAATGTGAACTGTGATACATTTACCAATTTTTCTTGTGCCCTCATTCCATTTTTTCAAATAGACCTGACAATTTTGCCTAATTATTGGCAACCTTGTCCTCCCTCCATGATTTTGCTCTAGATCCGCCTTTGCTCCACAGCCCTGATTTTAAGTCATAACCAGATTAACAAAACGAGTAGTTTCTTAAAGTCTTACCAAAACAAAGTAGAAATAATAAGCCTGTCCATTTAACCGCTTTAATGTTCATCCTTTCACAATAGAAAATGAACTGCAGTTGATCAGCAGAGTTAAAAAGATGAAGCAGTAGAAGCCAAGAGGTATCAACCCGCCAGACCGGATATTTAACTCCCGTGACGGTCGGATTCACAACTATTGAGGATCGACCCCGTTTTCGCAAAACTGGAGTAATCATCTTCAGCTTATATAAAACTATCTGATTCAAAGGGTTGTTGTGCCCATTACTGATTGATCAATGATCGTATTTTGGTAGGTCATTATCAATTTTACGCACATCAAAATTCAGCTATTGCTGCCCCGAAATTTTCGTTCGACTCGTAAAACGTAACAAAAACGAATATAAACAAATTTTTGACGTGTTTTAAAAGTTTTTCTGTAGCTCCCCCCCCAAAAAAAAATCCTGAATACCACCCTGCTTAAACATAACCTTAGTTAATTCAATTAAAATTGCCGAAGTTTGACCTTTTCGGCCAACCGTCTGAGGCTACACGGAAAGCAGGTCGTCCTCGAGTGGGGTGGGAGGATGTCATAAATAAAGATTTAAAGAAAATGGGAGCTTCCTGGGAGAGTGTTAAGAGGGAGGCTGAATAGATTAGGTTGGATGATGACGGTGCGTAGCTGTGTTGGCCTCAGGTGGCTTGGTGCTGCAGTGAGTGATTAGTAGTAGTAGTAATTCATAATACCAAATAAACCTAATTAAAAAAAAATACAAAATGTAAAAATTTTTGGATACAACCTATGACTATATCCAGGGATTAGGGACGGGGGCATGAAATATTGCAATAGTAGCAATTATAATATTTAGAAAGAGGATTGAATACAGGTGTATTGAAATACAAATGGTGTATTTATCTTTTATAAGATAAAAGGTTAAAACGACATTGACTTGGGGTTGAGGCTCAGTTTTACTGAATCTGACTTTGAAAATCCAATAAATATAAATCCTTTGAATGGAGACACAAGCATTGTGACACACAACACAAGCATTGTGTTATACTGAAAAGTATTTATTTACATAAAACCATAACCAGAAGCCGACACTTTTCTCATTCAATACATATGTTAGACTCACTTTACTAAGGGCTAAACATACACATACACGATTCTTTTCTACGGGTTTGAATATATTTTCTATAACGTTTTAAGGAAATGCACGAGGATCCAATAGCTACCGATTAGTGGAAATCGCCTTAATTCCTTGATAAAATATATTAACTGTTCTACACTGTGTTACGTTCTATAAACACAGAATCTAAAGGCATTAAATATTTTGGTGTTTAATAACCAAGTTCAAAACTGTCTGTAATATTGTTGAAAAATATCCGTTCAACGCTTATGCATTTTCTCAACAGAACTGAATGCTGGAAGTTTATATCTTAGTTTTTGTAAGTAGGATATTGTTTTGTGTATTTTTTTTAATTTCTTACTTTTTTCATTTTATATACTTCTACTTTAATTAATATACTTTTTCCATTGCCTTTAAAAAAAAAATTGTCTCTAAACTTCATTAAGTTAAAAAAAAAACAATGTTTTCAACTAAAAGTAAGGAACAACATCAAAACGTCAAACGAACAAAATCATTTCAATTATAATGGGGTTTCCCCCCTTTTCAACACCTCACTCTACAAGCTATAGTTTTTTGGCACTTTAAAAAAAGTTACTTATTGCTCTAACTAAACGACCCTTGTGTTTTGGAAGTCGTTTTTGAAGAATGGTGATAAAATTTGAACTTTAGCCTAAGGATCAAGGCCTTAAGGAGGGGAAAGTTCCCCTTATATATGTAATAATTTCTGTTCGTTTTAAGTTTTAACATTTTTCTTACTTCCAGCTGAAAAACTTTTTCATTTAATTTCTGACCATTTTTTAAATACAGCCAGGATATCTGGCTCCACCTCCAAGGAAAAATCCCCCTTCCCATAGAAATATCCTCTGGACAATTTGAATCTGACGAAAATTTACCCCGGACAATTACCATCAATATCATGCGTAAAATTGAAACGGTAAAGAGAAAACAAGACATATAAAATAAATTTCGAATAGAATTTCTGGCAAATTCACCCAGTGTAAAATTTCCCCTACAAAATTCACCCCCTGGAAACTTCAATCTCCATGGAAAATTCTTCCCACGCAAAATCCTCCCAGCAAAAAATTCATCCTCCCCTTCCCAACTGAAAATGTATGCATACTTTCCAATAACAAATACAATACCTAAGCAGCCAATTTTATAACTTAAAAACCTTTCTCCAGGGTCTGTATGGGGTCATTTTAATTAGCTATTGGGTCTTTCAACTATGCTGAAAAAACAGCTATTTCAAGATTTTGATCGGACGATTTCGGGAAAAAGGGGCATGGGAGGGGGCCTAGTTGCCCTCCAATATTTTTCATTTAAAAAGGTCACTATAAAATTTCACTTCCGTCTAAATGAGCTCTCTCTGGACGTTCTAGGCCCACGGGGTCGATACGATCACCCCTAGGAAAAAAAACATACATGATCCATATTTTTGCAGACATGAGCTTGAAACCTCTACATTAGGGTTATTTGATACGCTGAATCTGATGTTGTGACTTTTATTAAAATTCTATGACTTTTAGTGGGTCTTTCTCCCTTTGTATGAAAATCAAACAAATTTTCTCCGGCTCGTGCTTTTTACAGGTAAGACTAAACTTGATGAAACTTATATACTTACATTGAAGTGTAATCAAACAAATAGAAAAGGTTTTTCAACAAAAGTAAGGAGCAAGTTTAAACCTTAAAAAAATTAAATTACTCTGTATATAAGGGGGATTGTCCCCTTCTCGACACCTTGCTCATTAAAAAAAGTTTTAGTGCTCTGAAAAATCTAAGTTCGAGAGGGAGAACTGTCCTGTTATGAAAGGTACATTTTGCGTGGCCGTTATAAAATCAAAACGTGGTATCTATGCAGGCAGGATGATTTTTGAGTATCTCTACTCCTTTTGTAAACTATTCTAAGGCGTAGGAAATGGCATAAAGACAAGTGTACATCTGTTACAATCATCAAAGCAATAAATCTTTCTGTAATTTTGATTTGAGTTTGATTTTCTTTTAAGAATAAATGCATAATAATTAAATATAATATTGATTAAATGAATTGACCCCTTTGCGAGATTAAATATAAAAGACTAGTTTTTTTTAACTGAAAGTAAGGAGCGACATTAAAACTTAAAACGAACAGAAATTACTCCGTATATGAAATGGGCTGTCCCCTCCGCAATCCCTCGCTCTTTGCGCTAAAGTTTTTAATTGTTTTAAAAAGTAGAATTGTGGCAAAGAGTCAAACTTTAGCGTAAAGAGCGAGGGATTGCGGAGGGGACAACCCATTTCATATACGGAGTAATTTCTGTTCGTTTTAAGTTTTAATGTCGCTACTTACTTTCAGTTAAAAAAAAAGTTTTTTTTATTTAATTTCTGAACGTTTTTGAATTAATGCAAGTTTGATTTTGGCTCTCCGCACATAGATTATTAAAATGAAATTTGTATGTTAATTCTTTTTTTTTGGCTAAATGGCTTTCTCTTAGTTTTGATGAGACTATTTTGAGAAAAAAAGGGTGGGGAAGGAGGCATAGTTGCCCTCCAATTTTTCGGTTACTTAAAAAGGCAACTAGAACTTTTAATTTTTAACGAACGTTTTTATTAGTAAAAAATACGCATAACTTAAGAATTAACTTACGTAACAAACTTTTATATTTTTATATTGTTATTATGTATGCGAGGGGGTTTGTATCCTCGTTAATGCCTCGCTCTTTACACTAAATCGCAAGTTTTGTCCCAATTTTTTAAGAATGACCCCCGAATCAAAAAGGCGTAGAATAAATTTATATCCTCCTAAATACCTCGCTCTTTATGCTAAAGCATTTTTAGAACCCCTCATATGCGTAATAATCTCTCTTCGTTTTAAGTTTCAATGCTACTCCTTACTTTCAATTGAAAAAACGTTTTCATGTTTATTTTTTCATTGTTTTTTTATAATAATGCTAGAAAATCCTGCGCACTTTTCATTGAATTTTTCTCCCCCCATGACATATTCCTCCAAGGAAAGATCCTCCCACATTGCCCCCTCCCCTCAACCCTACCCCCAAACCAAAAAAAATCCCCCTGAAAACGTCTGTACACTTCCCAATAACCATTACTATATGTAAACACTGGTCAAAGTTTGTAACTTGCAGCCCCTCCCCCAGGGATTGTGTGGGAGTAAGTCATTCCCAAAGACGTAGTTATTATAATTTTCGACTATGCGGAACAAAATGGCTATCTCAAAGTTTTGATCCGTTGACTTTGGGAAAAAATGAGCATGGGAGGGGGCCTAGGTGACCTCCAATTTTTTGGGTCACTTAAAAAGGGCACTAGAACTTTTCATTTCCGTTAGAATGAGCCCTCTTGCGACACTCTAGGACCACTTGGTCGATACGATGACCCCTGAGGAAAAGAAAGAAAAAAAAAAAAAACAAACAAATATACTTAAAAAGGCAACTAGAACTTTTAATTTTTAACGAACGTTTTTATTAGTAAAAAATATGCGTAACTTAAGAATTAACTTACGTAACAAACTTTTATATTCTTATATTGTTATTATGTATACGAGGGGGTTTGTACCCTCGTTGATACCTCGCTTTTTAGACTAAATCGTAATTTTTGTCCCAATTTTTTAAGAATGACCCCTGAATCAGAAAGGCCGCAGAATAAATAGTTGAAATTACTAAAAATGCTTTAGCATAAAGAGCAAGGTGTTTATCTCCTCCTAAATACCTCGCTCTTTATGCTAAAGTTTTTTTTAGAACCCATCATATGCGTAATAATCTCTGTTCGTTTTAAGTTTCAATGCTACTCCTTACTTTCAATTGAAAAAACGCTTTCATGTTTATTTTTTCATTGTTTATTTTTTATAGTAATGCTAGAAAATCCTGCGCCCCTTTTATTGAATTTTTCTTCCCCCATGACATATTTATCCAAGGAAAGATCCTCCCACATAGCCCCCTCCCCTCAACCCCACCCCCCCCCCCAACCAAAAAGATCCCCCTGAAAACGTCTGCCACTTCCCAATAACCATTACTATATGTAAACACTGGTCAAAGTTTGTAACTTGCAGCCCCTCCCCCAGGGATTGTGGGGGAGTCAGTCATTTCCAAAGACATAGTTTTATGGTTTTCGACTATGCGGAACAAAAAGGCTATCTCAAAATTGTGATCCGTTGATTTTGAGAAGAAAATGAGCGTGGGAGGGGGCCTAGGTGCCCTCCATTTCTTTTGGTCACTTAAAAAGGGGACTAGAATTTTTCATTTCCATTAGAATGAAACCTCTTGCGATATTCTAGAACCACTTGGTCGAGACGATGACCCCTGGGGAAAAGAAAAAAAAACAAATAAACAGGCACCCGTGATTTGTCTTCTGGTAAAAAATACGAAATTCCACATTTTTGTAGATAGGAGCTTTAAATTTTCGCTATAGGCTTCTCTGATACGCCGAATGCGATGGTGTGATTTACGTTAAGATCTATTTCTTTTAGGGGATGTTTCCCCCTATTTTCCAATATAAGGCAAATTTTCTCAGGCTCGTAACTTTTGATAACAAGGACTAAATTTAATGAAACTTATATATTTAGAATCAGCATAAAAATTCGATTCTTTTGATGTATCTTTTAACGTCAAAATTCCGTTTTAAGAGTTTCGTTACTATTGAGCCGGGTCGCTCCTTACTACAGTTCGTTACCACGAACTGTTTGAAAGTTTTTTTAGAACCCCTCATATGCTTAATAATCTCTGTTCGTTTTAAGTTTTAATGCTACTCCTTACTTTCAATTGAAAAAACTTTTTCATGTTTATTTTTTCATTGTTTTTTTTTTACAGTAATGCTAGAAAATCCTGCGCCCTTTTCATTGAGTTTCACTTCCCCCATGACATATTCCTCCGACGAAAGATCCTCCCACATAGCCTCCTCTCCTCAACCCAACCCCCCAAACCAAACACTTCCCAATAACCATTACTATATGTAAACAGTGGTCAAAGTTTGTAATTTGCAGCCCCTCCCCCAGGGACTGTTGGGGAGTACGTCAGCCCCAAAGACATAGTTATGATGGTTTTCGACTATGCGGAACAATATGACTATCTCAAAATTTTGATCCGTTGACTTTGGGAAAAAATGAGCGTGGGAGGGGGCCTAGGTGCCCTCCAATTTTTTTGGTCACTTAAAAAGGGCACTAGAACTTTTCATTTCCATTAGAATGAGCCTTCTTGCAACATTCTAGGATCACTTGGTCGATACGATGACCCCTGGGAAAAAGAAAAAAAAAACAAACAAATAAACACGCACCCGTGATCTGTCTTCTGGCAAAAAACATGAAATTCCACATTTTGTAGATAAGAGCTTGAAATTTTTGCTATAGGGTTCTCTGATACGCTGAATGCAATGGTGTGATTTTCGTTAAGATTCGATGACTTTTAGGGGGCGTTTCCTTCTATTTTCCAAAATAAGGTAAATTTTCTCAGGCTAATAACTTTTGATGACAAAGACTAAATTTGATGAAACTTATATATTTAAAATCAACATAAAAATTTGATTCTTTTGATGTATCTTTTAGCATCAAAATTCTCATTTTTAGAGTTTCGTTTACTATTGAGTGGGGTTGCTCCTTACTACAGTTCGTTACCACGAACTGTTTGAAATCCTTGTTGTTTGAAATTTACTGCATTTTGTTTCATTTTACATGCAATTTAATTGCTCTTCTTATTTGAGAGTTTTTTCCTCAAATTATTTAAAAATAAACTTATTCCTACGAAAATATGTTCTGAAATATATGTACCCATTGTAATCATGTTGGAGGAACACAATTGCTACAGTAAACTTCAGCGTAAAGAGTGAAGGATTGGGAAGGAGAATTCCTTCACATACGGGATAGTTTCTGTTTGGTTTAGGTTTTAATGTTGCTCCTTGCTCTTAGTCGAGAAATTTTTTTTTATTTAGTTTCGGATATTTTTTAAATCCTCCCCAAGCCTACCCAAAATATGATGTGTACCACCTGTTTCATAAAACTTTAATTTCTAGTTGTTTGCCTAACATAGGATATAAAAAGTTCGATTGTACTAACATTTTGAACAAACTTTGAACATTTAGTCAAAAGTTTAGATAGACATTAATTTTGTTGAATAATTTCTTAGTCATATTTTTACTAACAAATTTTGTGTGGATTTAAAGGGGCATTAAAGTTCGCATGGATGGAAATCATACATGACTTTAGATCTTCTATACGGCTCAAGTCATTGCCATCTCTTCAATGGGGTCCTTTGATGTTTAAATATATTGTATACATATGTCTAAATACATTGAAACATAGTACATAAATAGGAAAAGATAAACATTGCCATTTAGAATCGAGGAAAGCGAAGTTTTCGGTAGGCCTTGCCAACCCCTCACCCCATGATATATCCTCCCTGGTGAGGATCATGATTCCCCAGATTGCCTTTTTCTCCTCTGTGCCAGAAAGAATATGAATATGATATTTATGCCATATAGAAAAAGATTGTCTCAATCGGAGGGACACTATTACCCCCTCCCCTGCACCAATAATAAACAAAATTCACTGGAAACAAGATAGATCATATATCATTTTTTACTTCCCTAAACCTCCCCCAAAAGTCATTGCTTGTTTATCTGTGGATATTTGGGTATTAACATACAATCTTTGAGGCATCTGACCCCCAACCTACAAAATGACCCACCACACTTCATAATAGCTGACCCTTCATAATAGCTGATGCGCGCTTACACATAACTGTGTATAATTTTATTAAGTAAGAAGGAAATCAGTTTAGGTAAAAGAAGCTTTTAAAAAAATATCAGAAACATTTGTCTGCAATAGGACAACAAGCATCGTCAAGCAGCACCCTTATTCGGGTTTAGTCTAAATGAAGGGAGATTGATTCCTACCCTCCCCCTATCTATATTTATCTGAAGGCTCATGGAGATTTAAAAAGTTGGGTACTTGTCTGTTAAACGGAACGCACTCAATGAGTGAATTTAGATTAATCCTAATGAAATATACCTCAACATGAGGATTATATAATATTTTAGAAACAAAATTATGGATACTACGAAAAAGAATTTTGAAAAGCAAGCGGCGCAGAACTCATTATATTAAATACCTACCCCAACCTAACCCCTAATCACCTCTACATGTTAAATGTTTAATATAGATATACATACATCTTAGTTTTCTCACTCAAAACAAGCAAATCATGACCGATCCAGGAAGAAAAACCGGTTTTTGTTAGATCTTACACAGAATAATTCTTGAGTACGTTTCGCCTAACGGACAGGTACCAAAAACTCGACAATGATATACGCTCTGTTAAGCACCCTGGACCCCCCAGCCCTTTTTGCCGACACAATTACCCATCGTTCCTCCTTCATAATAGCGCAATTATACATCACTAAAAATAGTTTTATGCAAAAATCAAGTACATCAACTCATCAAGTCATCAAGCATTAAAATAAGTGAGTATATTAATTATTTATTTTGTATGGACTACTTGGCTTTTCAGAACGAATGTGCCAACGTACGACAATACTTCCTCTACAACAAAGAAGCTTGATATATACCTAAAGAATCAATATATACCTGTTTGAGGCCTCCAAATTGATTGGCTATCTCAGAATTTACAATTGATAGCTACTTTGTCCTCTTTGTGGCAAAAATGCAGTTTGGTGCCACAAAATGTGCGGAAAAACGTGAGTTTCCCATTGCAGTCTTTTTAACAGCAGCACCAAAAGGACAAACAAAAGGTCTCTAGAACTTTTTATTTCCGTTGGAATTGATCATGTCCCAATCTTTTAGAACCACTGGTTCGATACGATCATTCCTAAAAAAAAAAAAAAACAACAAACAAATAAATAAACACGTATCCGCGAAATTTCTATTAGGAAAAAAAAAATTAATTCCATATTTTGTGGATAGTTGTTCGAAGCCTCTATAGTAGGATTTTTTGATATACCAAATTTTATAGTGTGATTTTCTAGAAGATCACTTGCCCTTTTGGGAATGTTTCCCCCCTCTTAGGAAAATCAGGCAAATTTTTTCAGGCTCACAGCTGCGATGGGTAACATTATCTTTTTGAATTTTAAATATATGAAACAGGCATAAAATACTGATTCGTTTTACACGTTAGAAATTATCAAAATTCCTTTGTGTGGAGTTTTGGTTACTATTGGCCCGAGTCACTCCTTGCACTTTGTGACCCCTAACTGGTTTATAAACTAGATCTTAGTGGTGAAAAGTAACCAACGAGTAGCTAATCTGGAAACCATGACGTTATGCTCGCTCATTACTCTTCATTTAGCGGGGTCCAGACGATATTGTGCCGGCAGCACTAGAAGGACCTTGGAAAAAGTTCCAAGGACCATTTTGTTCAATTGGCTGCAGCTTCGCTTCTTGAGTTTTGCCACGGGTTTTTTGTTTGGCCTCCTGGTTTAAAATTCAATGAGGGGGCTGGTTCTCAAAATAAGACATCTTGAGATGCAGTGCCAGCGGGACGACGCAACAAGTGACTAAGGAGAATTAGACGACGTCTTTTGATACTGAGGGAGAGTTCTCCTGATTGGCGAAAGCTCCTCCTTAAGATGCTATAATGTTACAATTTTTGTGGAGCTGTGAAGTTTGTTTTTTTGGGGGGGAAGTGGGGGAACGGGCTAAGTTTTTCCTCCGGTTCTCACGAAGCAGTCTAAATTACGATCATCAAACAGTTCGTGGTAACGAACTGTAGTAAGGAGCGACCCGGCTCAATAGAAACCGAAACTCTAAAAATGGAATTTTGATACCAATAGTTACATCAAAAGAATCGCATTTTAATGCTGATTTTAAATATATAAGTTTCATCAAGATTAGTACCCATCAAAAGTTACAAGCCTGAGAAAATTTGCCTCATTTTAGAAAATAGGGGGAAAGACCCCCTAAAAGTCATACGATCTTAACGAAAATCACACCATCAGATTCAGTGTATTAGAGAACCCCGTTATAGATGTTTCAAGCCCCTATCTACAAAAATGTAAAATTTCGCATTTTTTGCCAGAAGACAAATCACGGATGTGTGTTTATTTGTTGTTGTTTTTTTTTCCCCCAGGGGTGATCGTATCAACTCAGTAGTCCTAGAATGTCACGAAAAGGCTCATTCTAACGGAAATTAAAATTTCTAGTGTCCTTATTCAGTGACCAAAAAATTAGAAGGCACCTAGGCCCCCTCCCACGCTCATTTTTTCCCCAAAGTCACCGGATTAAAATTCTCAGATAGCCATTTTATTCACCATAGTCGAAAAACCAAAGAACTATGTCTTTGGGGACAACTTACTCCCCCGCAGTCCCCGTGGGAGGGCTGCAAGTTACAAATTTTGACCTGTGTTTACATATAGCAATGGTTACTGGGAAGTGTACAGACGTTTTCAGGTTTTTTTTTTGGTTGGGGGAGGGAGAGTTGAGGGGAGGGGTTACGTGGGAGGATCTTTCCATGGAGGAACTTCTCATGGGGGAAGAGACTTTCAATGGAGGGGGCGCAGGATTTTCTAGCATTATTTAAAAACAATGAAAAATGAATATGAAAAGTTTTTTTCTAATGAAAGTGAGGAGCAGCATTAAAACTGAAAATGAAGACATTATAACGCATATAAGGGGTTTAACTCCTCGTAATACCTTGCTCTTTACGTTAAAGTATTTTTAGTAATTACAACTACTTATTCTATGGCCTTTGTGATTCAGGGGTCATTCTCTAGGAATTGAGACAAAATTTAAGCTATGGTGTAAAGAGCGAGGTATCGACGAGGGTTGAGCCCCCTCATATACGCAATAAAAACATACGAATACAGAAGTTCGCTACTTAAGTTAATTAGTAAGTTACGTATATTTGTTACTTATGAAAACGTTCGAAAAAAATTTAAAGTAAATGCCTATTTAAGTAATCAAAAAATTGGAGGGCAACTAGTTCTCCTCCCTCGCTCCTTTTTTCTCAAAATCTTCCGATTAAAACTATGAAAAAGCCATTTAGCCAAAAAAAAAAAAATATATCTAAATTTCGTTTTAATTATTTATGTGCGGAGAGCCAAGATCAAAACATGCATTAATACAAAAACGTCCAGAAATTAAACAAAAAAAAAGTTTTTTTAAAAGAAAGTAAGGAGCGACATTAAAACTTAAAACGAACAGAAATTACTCCGTATATGAAAAGGGCTTTTCCTCCTCAACGCCCCGCTCTTTACGCTAAAGTTTTTTACTGTTTAAAAAAGTAGAGTTAAGAGAAAGAGTTAAACTTTAGCGTAAAGAGCAGGGCGTTGAGGAGGAAAAGCCCCTTTCATATACGGAGTAATTTCTGTTCGTTTTAAGTTTTAATGTCGCTCCTTACTTTCATTTATAAAAACCTGTTTTTTTGTTTAACATATATAAATAATTTTAAGATACGTCAACAGAAAGGGAGAAGGTTATATTGATTACTATGAACATTGTAGTGTCGACGTACAAAAATTTAAGCGGAGGAAGTGGGGAGAGACAGTGATTTTTGTTTCAAATGAATATGCAAGAAAGTTCTATTTTTCAAAATCTTAAGGGGGCGGGTAGCTATATATTTCTCGATTTTTAAAATGAAAATAACGGAAAAATGTATTTCCAAAATAAAAGGGTAGAGGCTCTCAATATATACCCCTGACAGTGGGTTCCCCAGAAAAGTGATTAAATTACAATGACTACACATTCTGGAATCGTTAAGTTTCATATTGTATTTCTCTCAGCTTTTGCTTTGTTTCTGTTTCTAGATTCTTTCTGTACCCAAATTTTTCTCCACTGAAATGAACAAAAATGGTGTGAAATGAAAAATAGTGCTATAAGTATGAACAGAGCGATCAAACAAGGTAAGGAAGGCAACTGCTTGATAGTAGCCTAGGTATGGTGGTAAACAAGGCTAATACTGGCAATTTTAATAAGTTTTATTAATTTTTATATGACAACTACTTGGTCAAGGTCTTTTGAAGCAACACAGAACTTCTTCCCATTAAATAGCTATCGTTTTCACTTTCATCATCTATCTACACATACAGCATAAAGAAAATCGCTTGTCATTATTTTGCATGACAGGAAGGAAATTCATTTGTTTTACGAATGTTAAATTACTGTTCATGTCATTTCTAACATTGATGAAACAATAAACACTTGCCGGAGTGAGAGAAAAAAGGGTGAGGAAAGAAAACCAGCAAACAAAGTTATGAAAAACTAAATAATTTAAAAATTGTAAAGATAAGGGAGGAATTATTAACTGAAGTGTATTTGGGACAAATATTTATTTATGTATTTATTTTACTAAGCTTAAAACCAACTAGGACCGCTTACACAGAACAAAACAGATAAATGAATAACTCACAAAAAACAATCAGCAACAAAAAAAAAAGAAAAAAAAGTTCATTCAAATAACAATGGTACATCTAAACATGTCAAAATTGTTGTGTGTAAATCACACTTGACCAAGTCAGCCAAAGTGGCAGAGAGAGGCGAAAAAGCGGCCCAGAAAGCACCAAAATGAAGGGATTGTCTGAAGCAAGTATCCTTGTCTGGATAGAAAAAGAAGATTTTCTATGCAGCTCAGTAAAAGATGGGAGGCCACCACCAACAAACATTCCGGATGCACTACAATTCAAAGGAAGATTAAGAAGCCATCGTAAAGAATTGTTATAAAGAACCCGAAGAGAATTCTCACACCTAACAGACAGAGATTGTACAAAAGCTAGACCGTAAAACGGAATGCAATAAGCTCTGAAAAGAAAGCATCTTACAGAAGGGTCGCGACTCCCGAGCCTACGAATGAGTAAGTTAGCCCTGCAGCGCAGCGAACGTGAAAGTGCCTTAACACGAAGCTCATCCGTGATCCCCAATATTGGGGATCACGATTTATTAGGCAGAGAGCATGTAAAAAACGAAATTGTCTTTTCCCTTTAAAAGTTCAAAAGTGGTTTTCCATATTTTCTGGATATGTTTTGGATAAGCCTCACCTGCGTATGCAGCCTGTCTCAAGCCAGGATAAAGAGGAAGGGTTGGGCTTTAGGCTTGCAACCCACTCTTGTAAAAAAAAACATAGGCAGCAGAAACATCTATTGAGAATAGCCTCGAATCTAATTGTTTTCTTATGATAACCGCGCGCCCCTGGGCACGAGTTTTGACAGCGAAAAATCCCTTCAAATTTGGGTTCTGGGGCGTTCGGACAATGTCCCAATTATCCAAGACAGAAAAAGTTTTGAAAGAAATGATCCAGCATGATCTAGACATCCTCACTCTGTCCGAGGTACGATGGCCTGGTTCAGGCCTCAAAAGGCTGCCATGTGGACACAGCATTATATTCAGTGGTTCAGAGTCAAGGAAAGAATAGGAAGTTGCCCTTATGATGACGAGAAAAACCAGTTTATCCCTTTTAAAGTGGCAGCCAGTTTAATCCAGAATTCCCACCGCTAGTTTTGCCAGCCAGCATGCAAAATTATCTGTGATGGTCTGTTACGCACCCACAAACGAAGCAAGCGATGATGTAAAGGAAGAATTTTACAGAACCCTGCCATCAGTTGCCAGTAATATACCTAGACATGACATAGCTTGTTTTGTTGGTGATGTCAATACAAAAATTGGTGACAACCGCGAATATTGCCCCCAGTTTATGGGTTGCCATGGCCTCGGTAATTGGAACGAAAATGGTGAGCTTTTAATCGATTTTATACTCTCAAATGACCTAGTTATTGGTGGGAGTTTGTTCCAACACCATGATATCCAAAAATCTTCTTGGACCTCCTGAGATGGCATCACCCCAAATCAGTTCGACCACTGCCTAGTCAGTCGCAGATGGCACACTAGCCTCATGGACATACGTTCACATAGAGGAGCTGATGTCGGGTCAGATCAAAACGTGATGATTACCACAATTTGAATTCAAACTGAAGAAATATGTTAAACAAGCACCCTATCAAAACCCACCTTTTGACTCGCATAAACTACTTAATAGCACAAAGAAACTGCGTGATTGAACTTTTTAACAGATTCGAATCACTTTCATTGGCAGAAAATCCAGACCAAGATGAACTGTGGGGAGCCACAAACAACTCCTTACATACGGCTGTGACAGAAATACTAGCATACAACAAACCCCCTAATGACCAATGGCTCTCAGACCGAACTTGGAATCTCGTAAGGTAGAGGAAACGCATAAAAGAAACCTTTCTTCAACGATAAACACCATGCCGTTTAATCTTGAAAAACACACGCTACCGCAAAGCAAACGAAGCCATAAAGAAGAACACAAGGAATGACCACCGAACCCTGATCGAGAACAAAGCCAAACTTGCTGAGGAAGACGTCAAGAGAGGACACTCTAGAGCCCTTTATCGGATCACATGTGCCATGGTTGAAAAGATGCGCATTGTCAATGACCAAGTCAAAGATCCATCGGGTGTACTCGTGACCAAATCAGCAGCAGTGAATGAGTTATGGGCATCCCACTCCGAAAGACTTCTCAGTAGGCCACCACCCAATGAGCCACCCAACATTTCCGCAACGCTATCCTTCTCCCTAAGGATTAGTGTGGAGCCCCCAAGTGCTACGGAGATTCAAGCGGCTGCCAAGATATTGAAAAATGGTAAATCCTCAGGAGAAGACCACACATCAGCAGAGATGATAAAGGTCTCAATCGCAGCACTGATAAAATTCTGGACTGCCTTCTTTGCTACAATATGGGAAAAGGTAAAGCTATAAGTTGATTGGAAGCGCGGAATACTAATATACCTGTTAGAAAAGGGTGATGCCAGTGTCCCAGGAAACTGGCGAGGAACAAACTTGATTTCGGTCCCCGGTAAACTATTGTGTTATTTCATTCTGAAGAGGATACAAAATGAGCTCGAAAAGCACCATAGGGACGAGCAATACGGGTTCCGCCTGAACCGTTCTTGTGCCGATCTTATATTTAATTTGCGAGTCCTCACTGAAGAAAGTCGAGAATGGCACTCAAAGCTTTACATAATCTTTATAGACTATGAAAAGGCATTTGACTCTGTTGATAGGACAAGTTTGTGGAAGATCCTTTTTTATTACAGGATCCCAAGTAAAATAATCGTAATTATTATAGCTCTTTACGATGACGGCAAGTGCTGCATCAAGACATCCGAATACCAAACCCGATACGTTCGAATTCTATTTGGCGTCAAACAAGGCTGTGTACCGTCTCCGTTACTTTTCGTGATAATTATCAACTTTATTCTCTGCAACTCCGCAACCGATGGTACCGAATTTTCTGCCGAATTGAGAGTTAGTGACCTAGACTTTGCAAATGACATTACAATGCTACAGTTCTCCAAGCAACGTCTGCAAGAGCTTCTAAACAGGGTCAGCAAAAAAGCAAGCCAACTTGGCCTAAGAACAAATTCGAGCAAAATCAATTCAATGGCGACTATTGTTTCCCCACTTCATATCAGTTGTGGAAATGAGGAAATCGAACAGGTAATGGAATTCAAATACCTTGGAAGCATAGTGAAGAATATGGGATCAGCATTCAAAGAAATAATGACTAGAATAGGTCAGGAGAATGCCGCCTTCAATAGGTCCAAGCGCATATGAAAATCGAAAAATTATTTGACCCACCTTAAGTTACGGCTGTTCAACAGCAACGTCATCCAGGTCCTCCATTACGCAGCCGAATTCTGGAGTTTGAACAAGCAACAGGATATATATCATTATCATTAGGACTCGGAGGTGGAAATACTTGGGCCAAGTTCTCCGAATGCAGGACACTCCAATCTCAACAACCACTTTACATTGGCACTCAAACAGAAGTCGAAGACAGGGAAGACCTCGCAACACTTTGCGTCGAACAAACCAGTCTGATCTGCAGAGTACCCATGCTTCTCTTCAACCCGATTGGGAAGACATTTACGCAGCTGCCCAATTCAGAAATAATTGACAAAGCCTTGTGGATGCCCTGGGTGCCTCTGGTGGCACAGGTGGATCAAAGGGTCTAAGGGAAAGGTAAGTTTCAGACATGCATCAGTAATCCATATACATCAATAATGCATATGCTTATCACATTTGGGATTACCACTTGATACCCAGGAACTACGATTTGAATCTAGATAATAAATTTCTTGACAATAGGTGCACTGTCAGTGTTTTTCCCTTGACGTATGAAAACAAAGAAAGGGAATAAAAAATGAAAAGAGAACAAACAAATAGGTTAAAAAATGAGGATTTTATCAGCCAGTAGCTAAATATGAAAAACAAGCAAATATTTCGACAAGGACGTCCGCCAAGTCCTCCTCAGTGCTCAAAAAAAGAAACAAAGAAGAAAACAACGGCAAAATCTAACCTTTATAAGTGAACTACACGAGAGGAAGAAAGACACTGATTCAAACAAAAAAACCAAGTTTAAATCAATGAAAGAGAAGTTACCAATTAGATTGAATAAGTATTCTTTGCCTTGCAACAGATTTTGCCTGTCTACAATTTTGGTTTTCATTAGATATGCGGACAGGTTGTCTTAAATTAGACTGGGCGGAAGTATTCATAGACTCTTTTAATATTGAATTATTATAAATTGGGCTTAAGGAAATATCTCCCGTATCTCTTTTTATAGCCAAATTTCTATTTATATGTTTTTTTTATATCAATGGCCTCTTTAAAAGATTGCGGTAGACCATTTACGGTACATATTAAAGTTGCCTCTTCAAAAAGAACTAAATGGTCAGGATTTTCGTATATATGTTGGGCCAGAGCTGAAGCAAAGTTGTCATTTTTATTTTCCAATCTCAGGGACTTATCTATTGAAATTTTGTGTTCTTGCAATCGTTCCCCTAGTTGTTGATTGGTCCTTCCAATGTAAAATTTTCCACATGAACACGGGACTCTGTAGACGCCACTACCTAGTATAGGTAGTTACTAGGTAGTAACAGTCGACAGTCACCAGTAAACAGTCGAATGCGTTTAACTTCGACCGGTTCAGTTTCTCGATTGAATGCAGCCGTGCTGAGCGTCAAAATTCAAATTTCAGCAACATTAGAGACATCATTTCACATTAAGTGGTATTATCTTTAGCCACGTCAAGCCAAGATGGGAAAGGGAGGAGTGCCTGATAGGTTGCTTTTATTTTTGTGTATATTTTAATTTAATGTATATTTTAATTTAAATTCGTGGAAGGATTTTGTAGGTGACCAAGACTAAGTTTATTTCCTGTTTCATTGTTTCTTTTTTTCTAAGAGTCAAATATTTATTTTTCTTTGTATCTAGGTCAAGTTTAAATAATAATAATAAGTTAAATGTTTCATCAGACACATGTGTAATGCTATGATATGATCATAGGCTACCAACTGATCCCCCTCTTGAGGTGTTTCCCAGGAAAATGCTAGTTGAGGGGTTTTGTGCCATCTTGTTAGGTGAATGAAACTTTCAAGAATTTATCCAGGACCTAAAATATACCCCCAGAAGTTGTTACCATGCAACTAAGCTATCTTTTCCCTACTCTTTCCTTAAGATAGTACCTATAGCCAAGTACTTGGACATTGCCTTATATCTGACAGTTTCTTTTTAATCAGCTGTTCAAAAACCTTTAAAAGTCCTAGTTTAGCTACTTTTCACTATCATGGAAAGGGGTTAGGTCAGGGAACTGAAACTTTCAGAGATGGGTCCACAGACTAAAGTAACTCCTGGGAAGGTATTTTGAATTACCTAGCCCCACCAGCCTACTTCTCCCTATAGAGGGCACTGACATTTTCTTACCTTTAGAAATCTTTGGGTTAGGAAAATTAAGCCTTGCAAAACAGATCTTCAGCTTAAATGAAATACAAGAAAACCATTTTCAGCTTCACAACTTTGCCCTATGCTAATTTATGAGGTTCCAAAGATCTACAAACACATTTATTAAATATAGAAAAAAAAATTAAAATGGCTTAAAATTCTTCCCAAATAATTAGAATAGCATTTAAAAAACATAACTTCTTTTTAAGGAAAACATAACTTCTTGGGAGGGTAAAGAGGAAATCTTTAAATATATAGAGAAGGAGAATAGATATATAGAAGTATAGATAGTATTGATAGTATAGAAGTATAGATAGATAGAAGATAAAGAAGGAGCATGCACAGCTGTATTGACCTTAGGTGGCTTGGATCTGCAGTGAGTTGTCAGTAGGCCTAGTAATAGCAAAATCAGCTTACGATTAAGAATAGTCTACTTAAAATTTGCTGTCTACTTGGTTGGTGGGCCAACCAAATATACAACTATAAACTCAACATTTTATTTGCAATTAAAAGACACAGAAGGCCTTGCCACCTTCACTGGAATTTTTAGGCAAGATTAAAGAAGAAAGTTTACATCTAGACTTTGAATGATTTTTTCATTGAACTCTCTCTGAAAAGAATCTTGTGAATAATCCAGAAGTTTATTATTTTGTTAATTACCTGAAAGTTATTTATTTTGTTTTGAAGAAATATGTTAGTTTCAATATTAATGCTTCAGTATATCTACAGATATCTTTGACAGTGTCTCTACAAGAGATTTCGTTAAAGTTGTTTATGAAGGAGAGTGTTTTCCTGGGTCTGTCCAAGAGAAAAACGAGAACAGTCTCAGAGTGAGTGTCATGTGCATGGCAGGTCTAAAAAAGTGGAAGTGGCAGGACCAAGAAGAATCAATATTTTATCCAAGGAAAGACATTTTGAAAAAATTGTTGCCTCCTACCCCAGCACATGGTACAGCTTCCAGAGCAGTATCATACTTTGTGTTTGCTGACTGGTAGTCTAGTCTTGTTCCTAAGGTATTTTTACTTTTGAAGTCAAATTTCTAATGTAGTTTTATGTTATGAATAGTCATTGTTTTCTACCAATCCATGAATCTTTTTACTATGTCCTAGGGTATACCACCTTGTGTTCCAAGATATACCACCTCTGCTTCTTAATGGGTCAAATGGTATAAGCAGGGACAACCCCTTTGTTTTCTTCTGGCTATAAAAGACACATTACAGTTTATTGAGCAGTTCTGGGGCTTTCATTTGAGCCAAAAACCATTTTTCTACTCCAATACTAACTATGCATTTTGAAGGTTTTCCAAAATCCATCCCTGCATATACCACTCTCCCCTAATCCATGGATTAAAGTGAATAAGTCTTTTAGATCTGGAACCCCAAGCAGATGTAGTACACACATTGAGCATAAAACAACATTTTTCCACATAACAAGGTTTCGTTATAGCATGTCACTTATTTTGGTCTGTATTCACATGTGCTGAATTCTTCAGAAATAGCTCAGATTAACATCACTTACTACAAGGCCCATACCCTAGACAACATGAGAAGTTAAGTTGTTCATCAGATTGTGTTGTGAATGAATAGGTTTATTCACATTTGCCATAGACAATAACATTTTTGGTTCAAACGTTTTGAAACACAATTGGAAAATAATACACTAGGATAGCCAACTGGATGTTTGTTTCACTCAAAAATAGTTTTAGCAAAGCTTTAGGCAAACTTTAGGACACAGAACTGGGGCCTCATTGGAAGAAGCAGCATTCCTCATTGTAGGACAGTTCCTACTCTTTTAAGTTAAAAATAGCCACACATTTTGTTTGTGCTTCATTTTTGTGCATCATTACTCCTGGCTTTGGAATGTTCCAATGCCTTTGCCCTCTGAAATATCTAAAATATCCATTGGATAATCATCACTTTATTCTTTAGTTTCAAGTCATAGAGCAGCAAATCAGCAATTTCAGCTGAAATACAAAATTCTGTCATGAATTTTATTCTCCCTTCCTTCTTACCCTTTACGTATGCTAAAATAACACATTCCTGATTCTGTTGTAATTTTCTGAAATATCTAAATTCTACAATAGCATAATTATTGGGTTTTTCTCTGTTTTAAGTCACACTTTTGTTTGCAGCTAACCAAAAATTTTGTTTTGCAACATTTTCGTTTATGATATTTGTTGCTGTATATTGTTTCATGCTTTTTTTTTATCTGTCCTACCAGTTTGTCATCTTGTGCAATTTTGCACGCATCATAGGTATAAAAACAATACAAACACTGCTGGGGGAAATGATGTAATTTATGCTCTTTAAATGTACATAATTATGACATCACTTGCAGGATTTTTTTTTCAAAACAAGACTCTAGACAATACATTAATCCATTAAAAGATCTAATACATTAATCATTTAAAACTACAAGATACTATATATAGTTTGTAAGTTTGATAAACAAAAATGAATTACTAGGTTTGCCAAAGACTAGAAAGATTGAATCCCACAAAAAACTAAAGATTATCATTTGCAAATTCACTAAAAACAAATTGTAAAAAAAAATATCCTACCATCTGGAAAAATTCCAGGATGAGCATGCCATGCTTTCATGTATAGTTTTTAACATTTTAATTTTTTTGTTGATAAGCCGAAACGTTTTCTACTGTTCTTTATGCATTTGGAAATAAAGGCACTTTTTTATGTTTCTATTTTCAAATAAGAATTTGTAAACAAGTTTACCTTCTGTCTAATTGATTTCTGGATTGAAGGTATTTTACAGTTTGGGCGGTGATTTGCCTACCTACCTCACACAGTAGCTGAACTAGAATTTTACCAGACAATTCTTACTTCATATTATGCAAAATAATCACACTTTTGATGCAACTCTGCTATACTTTACTGCCATTACAATATAACCACTGCTGGGGAAAATGATGTAATTCATGCTCTTTAAATGTTCATAATTATGGCATCGTTTGCAGGATTTTTTTATCCAAAAATAAGGCTTTAAAAAATACATTATCCATACACAGTTGATCATTTAAAGACATAAGATACTATACATAGTTTGTAAGCATGATGAACAAGAATTAATTACTAGGTTTGCTAGAGACTAAAAAGATTGAATCCTACAGAAAACTTTTCTTGAAAATTATTATTTGCAAATTTGCTAAAAACAAAATGTAAAAAAATCTTCTGCTATCCGGAAAAATTCCAGGATGACCATACTATGCTTTCGTGCATAGTTTTTAATATTTTTGTTTTGTTAAGAAGCTAAAAATATTTTTCTTTCATATTTCTATTTTCAAAATAAGAATTATATTTACATTCTGTCTAATTGAATTCTGGATTGAAAGGATTTTGTAGCTTTGGTGGTGATTTGCCTACCTGTTGAAGATTTGTGTAGGGCAGTGAGCTTTTGCATAATACCTCCTTCCAAAACTGGAGATATTTATTTTGTTACACATAATGGCATTTTAAAGCAAAGAACTTATTAGTTCATTTTAGTTATTTTCTTAAACTAGGCTGAATTATTTGTATGGGAGTTTTGTATCTTAATAAATTTTCAGCATAATTTTATCATTGTGTAATAATTTTGACGTTTTCTATTCATAAAGGGAATTTTTCTTTTTATGCCCTTTATTTCAATTGCACATTTTCAGTAAGTATAATATTTATGCAGGGAAATGGATATATTCAAGGAGGAAGTCCTTGAAGTTCTTAAGCTCCATTTTTTTCTGAGGAGGGTATTAGCTCCACTCCTATTTGTGGTAATTTCTGTTTGTTTTAATTTTGACTTTGTTATCTGTTTAAAAGAAATTATTAAAAATTAAAAACAAATCAATATCTCAAAAGTGATGTCTTATTCATTTGGTACACATTTTTTTTTGCCCAAGTTCATGACCAATTGCTGCCTTTAATTTCTTTAAAGAAATTGATGGATTGATTGTTCCATGTAGCAACTTACTGTCTGATGTTCTGTTATGTTATTTGGATTTCAAGCTGCATGGCAAGTTTGATCATTTTGAATATGTTTCTATCAGGTTTAATAACAAACTTTATGGCTAATTTACATTTTTAACTAAGCAGACTTTACGTTTGAATTTAATATCAAACTTAAGTAGGCTGCTAGATTAGTTTTTATAGCTATGGTCAATGGTAAAATAATTGAGGTTAGAAATTTCAAGGCCTTCTTCCTTGGAGATGTCCATTTCCCTGCACAGGATATTATACTTACTGAAATAAAGGACTTGAAAGGCAAATATCCCTTTATGAACCGGAAATGGTTGTAAAAAACCGAACTTGGTGCATTAAAAGTAAAACTACTACTACTGATAACTCACCCCAGCACCAAGCCGCCTGAGGCCAAAACAGCTACGCATGCTCCTCCTCCAACCCAATCTATTCAAGGCATCCCTCTTTACATCTTCCCTGGAAGCTCCAATTTCATTTACATCTTTATTTATGACATCCTCGCATCCCAGACGAGGACGACCTGCTTTCCATTTAGCCCCATGCAGTTGGCCAAAAAAGACGATCTTTAGCAATCTGTCATCCTTCATCCACAGAACGTGGCCTAGCCATCTCAACCTTTCTTTCATTATAGCCCTAGAAAGTGGGATTCAACCACATCTTCGTACAACGTACTATTTGAAATTGAGGCAGCTGGGTACCCAGAACAATCGTAGGCAATTTCTCTGGAAAATATCTAGTAAATTATCATCCACTTTTCAGAGTGCCAATGCTTCAGAGCCATATTTGACCACTTTCATCACTGTAGCTTCCAATATTCCAATCTTGGTTTGCAGACTTATCTTCCTATTCTTCCAAACTTTTTTTAACTATGAAGTCTGCAATGCGTTATGATCTGTTCACGAGAGTCCCAGCAGAAAAATTCCCTGGGGGTATTGGCGCTAATTTAGGAAAATTTATGGGAGATAAGTATTTATTTTTAATCTTAAGGGGAAATTTTGTTTTTGTTCTTTTCTCTTTTTTTTTTACAGCGAAAATGCCATAAAAGGATGTTTTTCAATGGACATATAAATAATACGTATTTTTCTAAATTTGGAGGGAATGTTGCAAAAGGGGTCAGGTACTACCAGGAGTTTCATTTTTATTAGTGTATAAATACAAGTGTTTCCCATTGTCCTCTTTTTTGTTACAGTGAGTTGTTGTTAGTTGCAGTAGTGGTTGTGCATTTAAAATCCTCGAAGGAATTAGGACATATTATAGTTAAAAAAAGTGAATTTATAAGCTCTGGTGCTTGCAGTTTCAATCCACTTGACTCTAGGCTTTTTCCCCTGACAAGAGGTAAATGCTTCTGTGAAACTGACATGGCTTTGTGTCATGTTGACCTCATGTGGTTTTGTGCTGCAACAAGATGTTAATAGGAATAGTAGACCTAGTTGTAGTTTGAGACAAAGTAGGTGTCTCTTCATTGCCTTTGCTATCTTGATGACTAGGAATGTGCTGTACAAATTACATTTCAAATAGGGATAAATCCTTTTATTTGACAGTGAAAACAATGACAGTATCTCTGGATATGATATTTCGATCACACACACAGTGATCATCATCAGCAGATAAACTGTGTATACATTATGTAATATTTTATCTGCTGATGACGATCACTGTGTATTTAATCAAGATATCATACCCAGAGATCTTGTCATTGTTTTCACTGTCTAATAAAAGGATTTATCCCTATTTGAATTGTTATTTGTATGTCATGGAAAGGCAGTGCGGTCTTTGAAAATACTTACTAGGAACATGCTTAAACAAATCTTGTGTTGTAATTGTTGGAGCCAGAGTAGTTTTGTCACGAGATGTGCAAGTGCCTAAACATGTAAAAAATCATTAGCAATATAAAGGTGGTCTGGTCACTCCAAAAAAAAGAAGCTAAAGTATGGGATTATAAGTTTCATCCAGAATTTAACCATCCCTAGTGGAATATATTTCCCTAAAATAAATTAATTTATTTACTTTGTTTTTCAGCATTTCCAAACTTCAATCACAATATTTGATTACACTTTTTTCTAAATGGTTTTTTTGATTATAAAAGTTTGTGAAACATCATTTAATGATATTTTAAGATTTATTTAATTAATTAATTAAGATTTAATGATATTTTCAGCTTGTTGGTTGACTTTTCTCTAGTAATGTACCAATTTTCATATTATGTCAATTTTGTACTTAATACTGAAGCTCTTCAATGCCCTACCATCTCAGAAATGATGGCAGGTAGTTTTTTTTCTTTTTGATTCCAGTTTTTTTTTTGCTGGATATTCTTCGAGCCCACTTTACTATCTTATTATATATATATAATTTTTAGTACTCTTTGCGGAAAATGAATGTTACAATGTGATGTTTTGAAGAAAGTAAATGCCCTAATTATAGGCGGGGCTAAAGACTTTCCTGAAAAGGATGGTGGCCAGCCACTCAGCTAGACGGACATAATATCTCCACTGGACTTGTTCCTCTTCTCATTAAATATAATTTTTCAATCATCCCTATGGCTACATATTTTACTCATCCCTAAACATCCAGGGAGTAAGCTGGGCCAGCTCAAGTATTTGACCTCTGATTAGAAGACCTAAAAAGGCTAGTATTGCAATAACCAAGGGAGCACATCTTGTTCTTTTCAGGAAAAATTAAATAAAAAAAACTAGTTTTTTTAACTGAAAGTAAGGAGCGACATTAAAACTTAAAACGAACAGAAATTACTCCGTATATGAAATGGGTTGTCCCCTCCGCAGTCCCTCGCTCTTTACGCTAAAGTTTGACTCTTTGCCACAATTCTACTTTTTAAAACAATTAAAAACTTTAGCGTAAAGAGCGTGGGACTGCGGGGGGGACAACCCATTTCATATACGGAGTAATTTCTGTTCGTTTTAAGTTTTAATGTCGCTCCTTACTTTCAGTTAAAAAAACTAGTTTTTTTTATTTAATTTCTGAACGTTTTTGAATTAATGCATGTTTGATTTTGGCTCTCCGCACATAAAATATTGAAATGAAATTAGTATATTAATTTTTTTTTGGCTAAATGGCTTTCTCTTAGTTTTGATCAGACGATTTTGAGAAATAAGGGGTGGGGAAGGAGGCCTAGCTGCCCTCCAATTTTTCGGTTACTTAAAAAGGCTACTAGAACTTTTAATATTCAACGAACGTTTTTATTAGTAAAAAATATATGTAACTTAAGAATTAACTTACGTAACAAACTTTTATATTCTTATATTTTTATTATGTGTACGAGGGGGTTTGTACCCTCGTTGATACCTCGCTCTTTACACTAAATCGTAAGTTTTGTCCCAATTCTTTAAGAATGACCCCTGAATCAAAAAGGCCGTAGAATAAATAGTTGAAATCACTAAAAATATTTTAGCATCAAGAGCGAGGTATCTATCTCCTCCTAAATACCTCGCTCTTTATGCTAAAGTATTTTTAGAACCCCTCATATGCGTAATAATCTCTGTTCGTTTTAAATTTCAATGCTATTCCTTACTTTCATTTGAAAAAACGTTTTCATGTTTATTTTTTCATTGTTTTTTTTTATAGTAATGCTAGAAAATCCTGCGCCCTTTTCATTGAATTTTTCTTCCCCCGTGACATATTCCTCAAAGGAAAGATCCTCCCACAAAGCCCTCTCCCATCAACCCCACCCCCCAAACCAAAAAATCCCCATGAAAACGTCTGTACACTTCCCAATAACCATTACTATATGTAAACACTGGTCAAAGTTTGTAACTTGCAGCCCCTCCCTCAGGGATTGTGGGGGAGTAAGTCATTCCCAAAGACATAGTTATTATGGTTTTCGACTATGCTGAACAAAATGGCTATCTTAAAATTTTAAGAGGGCCTATTTGCCCTCCAATTTTTTGGTCACTTAAAAAGGACACTAGAAATTTTCATTTCCGTTAGAATGAGCCCTCTCGCGACATCCTAGGACCACTTGGTCGATAAGATGACCCCTGGGAAAAAACAAAAAAAAAACAAACAAATAAATAAACACGCACCCGTGATTTGTCTTCTGGCAAAAAATACAAAATTCCACATTTTTTAGATAGGAGCTTGAAATTTTTGCTATAGAGTTCTCTGATATACCGAATGCGATAGTGTGATTTTCGTTAAGATTCTATGACTTTTAATGGATGTTTCCCCCTTTTTTCCAAAATAGGGCAAATTTTCTCAGGCTCGTAACTTTTGATGACAAAGACTAAATTAATTGAAACTTAATATTTAGAATCAGCGTAAAAACTCGAATCTTTTGATGTATCTTTTAGCATCAAAATTCCGTTTTTTAGAGTTTCGTTTACTATTGAGCCGGGTCGCCCCTTACTACAGTTCCTTACCACGAACTGTTTGAAAAGAAAATAATTCGGTATTTCGGGGCTTCTGACATTATTACTCCTTTGCGGAAGTTAGGCTCAAATTGAAAAAGGATTATATTTTTTCTCTGGGCCCCTTCCACCTCTTAGTTCGTTTATTTTCCCGTTAGTTTTCACCTGTTTTCGCTTTATAGTTGTGTTATCTCTTAGCAGTTCTTTCGTTAGTTGAGTTATGGTTGTGGTATATATGTTTTATCGCTCGTATAGTTCTGTTATTTTCAAATTATACTCCATAATAGAGAGGCTCCAAACACCCAGCATTGTATATTAAGCTCTTAATTTGACGTTTTTTTCTAACGTGACCAGATTCGTCCTGCGCCCTTTTCAGTGAATTTTTTTCCCCCATGGCATATTTCTCCAAGGAAAGATCCTCCCACATAGCCCCCTCCCTCAACCCTACCCCCAAAACCAAAAAAATCCCCCTGAAAACGTCTGTACACTTTCCAATAACCATTATTATATGTAAACACTGGTTGAAGTTTGTAACTTGCAACCCCTCCCCCAGGGACTGTGGGGGAGTAAGTCATCCCCAAAAACATAGTTATTATGATTTTCGACTATGCTAAACAAAATGGCTATCTCAAAATTTTGATCCGTTGATTTTGGGAAAAAAATGAGCGTGGGAGGGGGCCTAGATGCCCTCCAATTTTTTTGGTCACTTAAAAAGGGCACTAGAACTTTTCATTTCCGTTAGAATGAGCCCTCTTGCGACATTCTAGGACCACTTGGTCGATACGATGACCCCTGGGAAAAAAAAAAAAAAAACAAACAAATAAACACGCACCCGTGATTTGTCTTCGGGCAAAAAATGCAAAATTCTACATTTTTGTAGATAGGAGCTTGAAACTTCTACAGTAGGGTTCTATGATACGGTGAATCTGATGGTGTCATTTTCGTTAAGATCCTACGACTTTTAGGGGGTGTTTCCCCCTATTTTCCTAAATAAGGCAAATTTTCTCAGGCTCGTAACTTTTGATGGCTAAGACTAAACTTGATGAAACTTATATATTTAAAATCAGCATTAAAATGCGATTCTTTTGATGTAGCTATTGATATCAAAATTCAATTTTTTAGAGTTTTGGTTACTATTGAGCCGGATCGCTCCTTACTACAGTTCGTTACCACGAACTGTTTGAAAAAAATCCTTGTTAATCACTTGCCTGCCCTAAAGGTTTTTGAAGCCCCCCTGTTGGAACAGTATGTATTGGAAACCTAGAAGCCTACCTATGAATTTATAGTGAATTATGAATCTACGAGGACAGCACAATACTGATTAGGTCCCATCCAATATATCTGTTTCGTGCTCAATTTATCCAGAAGATGGCGATCAACATTAAACATTGCGAGCGAAACGTTTTGGGAAGTATCTAACCAACGCTAGTTACCAATTACTCTGAGGCCTGCCATGGCCAAATCTATGTTTTTCAAGCAAATTTCGCGCAACATCCTTTTTAGTTTGCATGGCCAAGCTGCACTCAGGTAGAAAATTCGGGGAAGGGGGACTAGAGGAGTTTTAGGCGTGGGGGAAGCATTCAATGCTTCAGAAGACTATTTTTTGCTGGTATTTATATACTTTCTAAGTATATTCTCTCATTTTAAAGGGGGAGGGGGGTAATGTTTTTCCAGTTCGCTTCTATGTCTGTAATATATTCCTTGGTAGGCTAATAGAAGTATGTAAAAGGTATTAATTCTCCAAAGAGTCTAGTCATTAGTTCTGAATTACCGCTGCTTGACATCATTTAATATTTTACTTTTTCAGTCATTATCCAGTTTTAGTTATTTTCTTTTTGCTTTTCAGATGGTTGGACTATACTTGCTTTGGGAATGTGATAAATGACACGCGTCTTCTTGCGCTGAAGGTCCCTTTGAAAAAGGTAAGAAATTTGTTATTTTCCCTTGCTCGTGCTGACTTCCAGGCGCATCACATATGCACCATTCCCTCTCTTAGTTTGTTTGGTAACTCTGTGAAACAAAAAGAAGATAAAAAAAAATTGAAGAAGAAAAAAAGTTCGTATGGGGAGTTGGAGTTCTGATTGATTTTGAGATCAACGATAATGATACGGATAAAATATTTCCAACAGAAAAATTAAGTATAGAAAACTAAAATACCAACATAATAACTATTGAAAACTTTATTGGTAATTGATGTGGTTTTGCCAACTACTGCAAATTTCACTTGGCAGTAGCTGATATATATATATATATATATATATATATATATATATATATATATATATATATATATATATATATATATATATATATATATATATATATATATATATATATATATATATATATATATATATATATATATATATATATATATATATATATATATATATATATATATATATATATATATATATATATATGTATATATATATATATATATATATATATTTACAGGGATTTTTAAACTGCCCTCTCGCAGTTCATGATATTTTTGAATTTTTCTGATTTCCTTAACTTGGCTTTTATTACTTCAAGGGATGACAGTATAAACCGCATTTGTTCGGTTTCCTTGCCATCTTTCGAATAGAAAATGTTCTCATAGATGGCACTTTAATACCAAATTTTGTTTTGACTGATTAAGAGATTTGTGCTCCAAGTGTAAGCAAATATCATTTACCTTAAAAAGCATACCAAAAATTCAATTTCCGAAATTATCGAAATCTAGAACCATTTTTGACGCTGAATGAATTGAGTGAAAGAATAGAAATTGTTTTGTTTTAAGAAAAAAACCTCCCTTTTTCTTAAATCAGTGAATAATATTAAAGGTGAAGGTATTTTGCTTGAGCATTATCACTAGTCTAAAAAAGCTAAGGAAATGATTAAAAAATGACACTGGAGAAACCTCCCAAACAATGAGAGGCTCATGATTTCATGTTACTTTTTTCTTTCTTTTTTTAACCAGCTTTATTGTGAAATAAAGAAAGAATAATGCTTGGGGGAAAAACACAATATAATGTTCGGTAAACCTTTCAAACAATGACAGGCTCAGAATTTCATGTTTTACTCGTCGCTTTCTTTTTTTAAAGCAACATGACGGTCGGCTGTAAAAATAAAGGACGAAAAATGCTTGAGAGAAATATGCAAAATAATCTTTAGGAAATCTCTAAAATATTGAAAGGCTCATGATTTGATGTTTGCTCTTGTTCGTCTTATTTCGTGTTATTGTAGGATATGAAAAAATTGTTAGAAAACCAAGGCACAATGATATTTAGGAAACCTCTCAAATAGTTAGATGTTTATGACTTGATGTTTCACTCGTGTTTTTCTTTTTCTTTCAAGTCGCATTGAAAGATGCAAAATCAACCTCAGGATTAAATGTTTATATTCTTGAGCTTTGGGTATTTTTTTCCTGCAAATATTGATGTATCTTTATCCTTTTCATTTTAAAAAGACCATGAACTTGGTTCCTTTAAGGAAAGGTAATTCCTCCCTATTGTTTCCTTGCGTGAGGTATGCTTGAAATCAGCCAAACCTGTTTTTCATCAAAATTCTACAGCCCTATTATTACCTTGAGTTTCCGAATAATATAAAGGTCACTTCCAGCAGAAGGGGTAGCCTAAATGTCGTGGAATGGATACGACCAAACAACGTCGATTTTTGAACTCCGACTGATGTGTCTGATAGATAGTGAAATTGTCCGAGGTTTTCCAAAAAATCCTCTAAAAAGCACACACTTAATAGGCCTACTCATCAAATAGTGAACAGAAATAGTAAACTTTTATCATTTATTAAACTTATTGTTCAATACAATTTAGCCGGTCAGTAAAGTGAACATACCAATTTCGGTCTGCAACAGAAGGCAAACCGTATATTTATCCAAATGAAGATCTTTTTTTCGTTTATCCATTGATACGAAGCTCCGCTACAAGGGCGAAATTCTACTCCTATGAGAACTCAGCCTAAGATCGATCCAAGTACTTTGAAACAGAACGGTTCGTAGTTAATATACATTTGTATATTTCACTATTTTTGAGCCGTCCTAGCCGAGTGGTTAGCTCTGCGGGTTTAAAATCATGAGGCTAGGGGTTCGAGTGTTGATGTCGCTGGTTATTTTGTTTGAAACGGGGGTCTATGGTGAGGCGCTGTAAGCTCAGCCAGAGTCGACCCAGCTCTAAACTGATACCTGGAGAAATCTGGGGGGAAAACATAGGTAGTGTCAGATGATTTGCCCCCAACCAAGCATTAAAATCCCGGACTAGGCATCAAATCAGGAGATCGGGACCTGCGCAACGCAGATCATTAGTCAGCATGCGAAAAAGTATGAGTTAAGTTTTAAGTTGGACTAAGAATTTCTTTCAAATTTGTTCTGGCTTCGTTCAACTTTTTCCTGTTGTTTTAGGACACAATTAAACAAATTATAGTAATCGTTTGAAGACAATTAATTAAAAAGAATGTTAGTAAATTGAAATTGAGTTTAAAATTGTTAGTCAATTGATTAAAAGATGTTAGTATTATAAAGAAAATTTGGTTTTTCCTAAATGTGACCTTTTTTTTTTATAAATGAATGCTTTCTTAAAACGGTTGAAAAACTTGTAAAACCGAAAAAAAGCAAAAAAGAACATGTTTACCGTTTCCTACTTCTCTGTAAAGTTCCTATTGCGTAACATTCCGCCTTTTGAGTTAACATAGCTGAGCATTTGTACTTGTTTATTTAAATAGCTATTGCAGCACTCAGATTGACGCTAAATTGTGCTGCTTTTACAATCACAAAGAAAATGCAAAGGAGGAGGTTTCTACATCTATGTATTCATCTATTGATTTTTTGTAATTTTTTGCTTTTTTATTTTTTCAGTGAAAAAAAAACAGAGTGCATTCTTCAAAATCTAGTAAGGGTGTGTGTGTAAATCTAGGGGGTTGACCTTCCCCCTCCCCTGATTTACGCTCATGATCCCACATGTTTAAGAGAGCTAGGGTTATCTATTATAGTCAATGGTAATCCGAGGAAGTGTATGTTGATACAACTATGTAACCATATAACGCCCCTGTAAATGATGTTTGATATAATTACGTATATACTACATATGCTAATGTTATGTCAGATGTACTTTTGAGAATGTATATTTTTTTTTAGAAAACAAATTTAGTTAACTTCAATATTTATATGCCCTTCTACAGTTTTCTACAGCATATTCAAAGAATTTTTTTTTGGAATATGGAGGAGTTTCTACAGCTATGTATTCATCTGTTGATTTTTGTGGTTTTTTTGCTTTTTTATTTTAATCATTGAAAATGTCAAATAAAAATACCAACAGAGAACATTCTTCAAAATGTAGATAGGGTTGGGTGTAAATCTAGCGGGTTCGCTTTCCCCCTCCCCTGATTGACGCTCCTGATCCCACATGTTTCAGGGATCGAGAGGTATCTATATTGTCAATGGTAATCCGAGGAATTGTATGTTCATGCAGCTATGTAACCATGTAATGCCCCTGTAAATAATATAATCACGCATATACTACATAAGCTAATGTTATGTCAGGTATACTTTTGAGAATATATATATATTTTTTTTAGAAAACAAATTTAGTTTACTTTAATATTTCTGTATTGTTCTACAGTGTTTTTTTTTATCCTAATCCAACTATTTTAATTTCGAATATCTTAAGATGGGGTGCCACAAATTGCTATTGGCAATTTTTCTATATTACCTCCTTCATCCTTCATTGTTAATTCTTTTGACCGACTTTTTGTGTGACCTAAAAATCACCAACTCTTTTAAATTAATTTTTACAGAAAATAAACAATCAATAGATTATAAGGTCGCACAGAAAAATAAATAGAGGGTCGTATTGGTTAATTTATGTGCCAATGGTAATTTTATTCAACTTAAAGTGCGTTCAGCTTCAAGTATTTTTAAATTTCAACTTGCCTCGTGGATCTGTTTTAGGTCCATTCATACCTGAAGACCGCTATTTTCTAATATTTTTCTTTTTATTGTTTAAAAATTATAAACTTTTCAGGGCAGTATCACATTTTTGTCGGTGTTGCCAATTACTTCAAATAAATAAGCAAAACAAAAAACTTAATTTTGACAATATGTTTCGTCCGTCAAAATTTGAACATTAACAAACAGTTTATTTGCAAAGGCGACTACACCTTCCAAGAAAAGGTGCACCTTCTTAAGATGTTGGGTGCCCTGTATTTTTAGCTTATTTTTCGCTTATTTTTAGTCCATGCTGATTTGTCTTTATTTGGCGCTTGGTACTACTAAAAGCCATCTACCTGCGTATGCAGGTCTTTTAAGTTAAAATTGAATTTCCAATTTTTTGTTACTTCTTAAAATATAAAATTGTGTTTTCACTGTCCTTGGTACTTCAAGACAAAGTTGAAGCGTTATGTTTTTTCCCTCTGAGATGAACGTTGCAAAGTTTGCTAATATTTGCTTATTTGAATACAAAAGAATGCACAAAAAAATATATACAAAACCCAATTAATTATGTTTACATTAAGAGTGAATAAGGGAAAAATACACAAAATTTATTTTGAACATTTATTGATGCCATAAAACGCAATGAAAAATCTTTTCAGAACCCCAGCTCTGACGTCCATAAATACAAAACTATCACATTGTGTTACAATATGCACGCTTTTTGGGACTGTGATGGAAAAAAGGGACCTATTGGGCAGATAAGTTTATATTTAAGCACATTTGACCAGTGCAGCTGATTCACGAAAAATGTAAAGGGACAAGTATTTTAGGATGGGAAGGGGGGGCAGAAACGGCCAGATAGCCATGATAAAAAGGAAATTGGCTATGAAATGGATACAAGAAGGCATTTTTCAAAGTCTAAGGTGGACAGGGGGTAATTGTCAACACCTTTGCAGATTAATAAGTCGAAAAACGGGGCTAATATGAGAGAAACGTGTAATAATGTTCAAGCAATTCTTTCAATTTATCCCAGGCACGTGCAGAGGAATTTTTTTTCGGGGGGGGGGGGCTGATAAAAAAATCATTTGATAATTTGGATAAGAAGTGCCAAGAAATTCAGGAAACTTTACATTGTGGGAGCTACTCTAATCCCCCGTGCGTAGGCTCCTGGTCTATACCCCCTCTCGTGCTGAAAAACTTTGTCAAGTTTTTCCTTCATTAGAAAGATTCTCATTAATGCCCGTGTTGAATATAGAAGTCAAGCTGAGGCTACTACCGCAATTTTTTTGTTTCTTTTTTTGTCGGCCCAGCCCAAATATTTATTTCCTTGAAAGTAAACCTCTGTTAGCACATTGGCAGCTTGTTAAACTGCGGTGCTGGCAATTATTGATGTGTATTCCAAGTATGGAATTAAAATCGATGTCTCAGTTCGTAGGTCGAAGATCGACCGTAAATTTGTCTCAACTTGCTAAATATAACCATAGCATCGGACTCCATGTACTTGGTCACTTGTTTGTATTTACGTCTTGACCCAGTCACAGCATGAGAATTTTCGACTTTTCTTCTATCAGTAATGGATTTGCCGCCTTACATAATGACGAAAACGGGTATCTCTGACAGGGCTATACCAACTAACGCCATAGTGCACAATCGTTTGATTGATGTTTTGTGTTGAATTTCGATTGCTTATTAGAAAATTTGCGTTTATTATGAAAGGCCTTCGTGCCAAATCGGCAAGTCAAAAATAGTTAGCTGATTGATTAATTTGTACACTGTGTGGTCTTTAATCATCAGATCTTGACGTGTACATGGTCCGAGAGTATAATTCTCGTTGCAAACTTATTAACAGCTTTTAAATATAACCTACCACCACGACGAAGGTGAAGAATAGCCAAGATCTGTTGCTAAGACGTTAATAAGAGAAAAATAAATTGTCAGTCATTAATGCAAAAATCCTCCAATTACAAAAACGATCTGTTTTGAAAATTATGTTGGAACTTTCCCTTGTAAGCTTGCTAACCTGACAATACAATTTTTCCTTCATTTTTATCAGTTTAACTTCATTAAATGTACAAAGGCTTCTGTAATTTCATTCAAGTTTCATTGTTTTTTTCTTAATCCTTTTGAATTTTCATATTCTTCCAACCATTCATTTCCTATGGTATTTCATTTTTGTATGAAGACGGCATAACGTTATTGAAGCAAACTTTTCAGAAGCTAGGCGTGTGGAAATTAAATAAAAAAAAAGTTAACCAATTTTAACAAACTAAACCAAGTCAAGTTTCAAAGCGATTCCGCAGTAACGTCAAAGAAAGTTTGGTTACTAATGTAAGGTACGAATTTTTGTTGTTATGGTAGCTAATCTAAAAAAGGAATGCTTCAACGAGGTTACTATATTAATAATAGTGTAGTACCTTCACTACAAGAAGGTGCATGGGAAGGGCTCCACATCTTTAGACGTACCATATTTTGATGCACGATAGTTTTAACCGCTTTTGCATAATCCGTCTGTTTTTGTGTCTTTGGCAATTTTGAATCGTAAAGCTAGGTTCTGACAGAGCGCGGATATTGCTTCGCCAGGCAAAATTGCTTGTCGAGCCTCAAAAAGGCCATTTGAAGCCAAACAAAAAATTGCTTCGCCACGCTTCAGCATGAATTTGAAAAAATCGCATAGCAAACGCGATATGTTAAGTAAAAAGATACTAATTGTTGAAAATAAATCATTAATAATTAATTAATAATTAAATAATAATTAAGATAAATAATTAATTAATATCCCATATGGCTTGATACATGCTGTAAATAATACGACTAAGTGGAATCAAAAGAAAATGCATGAATAGAGGTTGCAAATAAACTTATGAATCAGGTAAAAATTTATTGCTACATGGCTTTTCTCAGGAGCATTTTTTGTTTAAGCTCAAGGAAGGTAAATTATTTCAGTGATTAGTTCTCAATGAATGAAAACAAATTTCATATTTACTTTAATGTATTTTAAGTCTGTTTGTAAGCTCAAATAATATCAATAGTAAGCTCTTAATATCTTATTTTCTTTTTTCGCAAAAATGGTAAAAACTGCATGTACAACCTACAACACAGCTGTTGCAGACATATGCAATACAATGTTTAAAAAATTATTGTTTGACCAACAATTTATGACTAAATTTGGTAAAGGTGCAGATGTGCTACCCATGACATAAAACAACTTATTTCCTACTGTGTATTATTCACTTCATGGGACAGCACTTATCCGCGTTTATCCTAAAATTAAATCAATAACCAGATTCAAGCTGAAATGAAAGGATTGAAAATGTTGCCTGAATTCTAGTGTCAATTCTAAATCAAGAAGTAGATCAAGAAGAGACTTTCCATATCATAGTGATTAGTGATTAAGTACATTAATTTACAATGATTCTATTGATGAAATGGATTTTTCATGTATACTGCTTAAAATGCATGGAAAGGGCCATTTTACCTACCAAAATGCATGATTAAGTCCTATGTATATGGGCTGTATTAGGCTATTAGCATTTCCTGTTTTTTTTTCTCCATCATCCACTCCCTCGTTTCCTCTCAGCCTCTTTGACCCTTCTCAGGCATCTCCTGAGGCAGATTGTATTATTTTTTTTATCCCGGATATTGTTCGTTTTCTCCTCGAAACTCAGCCCTCTCTCTACTGTTGTCATTTTTATTCTGTTTGATGTAATTTAAATATTTATATAATCCACCCTCATAATCTTATTTAATTAATTGTAAAATATGCATTGTTGAAATGGCGTACTGTTTTGAGCACTTTTCCAAATGTAAAGTTGCGTAAAAATTAATAAAATATTCAAAATCAGTCGATACATTTCAATATCTGTTTTTCATAAATTTGTTTTTACAATTCTAAACTGCAAGAGAAAATGAGAAGATGAATGAAGATGGCATCTGAGCATTTCCTTTTATTCTTGAGAGTAATCAAAGTAAGCATACTGTCAGATGCATAAGGCACTATCTTTTTCTTTATTTTTTTAAGCCAAAAAAAAGAAAAAAAAATACGGCTTCAGTGTGAATTAACAAGGTGTTTTCACTTGGCGCCACGAACTATTTTTTTTTTGCGCCCTCTCAGAACTTCGCTTAAGACTGTACCGTAGACGAACTAATTTATATCAGACTGCAGACTTACTGTGTTTTTTGGAGCTTTGTGTCACATTGTCAACAGCCAAAGTAGTGGCGCTAATTTGGAAGAACGGCAGGGAAATGTGCCCCCTAGATTTTGAAAGTATAATTTTTGGGGTATTTTCATATTAAAAATTATTTTCAGTTATTTCAGTTACTTTTTGGGTATTTTCAAGAATATTAGAGTTATTTAGATACATTTAAATCAAATAGTTAATTTGAATTAACAAGCTTGTCTGTTAGTTTAGAGAAAGAAAGAAAATGGGGTATCCAAATAATGGATTTCGAACACCAGAAATATATGAAATTATCCAAAAAAACACGGAAACCCTACAAGCGACGATGCCATGTATGGGAGCAGGTGAATGTTAAAGTTTTAGTTTGTTCCACTAGCTGCAAAACACTATTTATGGTACCAAGTGTCAAGATTTTACCTTCAATTACGGAAATATCTACCTTTTTGACAAAAAAGTCGGCAAGAAGTCCTGCTAGTTCGTGAAATCCTTTGTCTACCCCCTACCCCAACCAACACTGGGAGCGTTGCTAGTCAAGCCCATGTCTGTAGTTTAACAATCGATAAGTAAATATCCCACCAAGTCCAACCATCGTAAAATGTAAAATGCAGATTTGAGAATTTTGTACTTGTTGCCTTATTCTGTCAAACAAAAACACCAATATTCATTTCATTATTTTTCCTTGTGCTGTGTCATTTTTTGTTTTCATATTTTTGACATTGCTTGAGCACCGCCGTAAAATTTCAAATTAATCAGTGCCACCCCCCTGTAGGCGGATTGTGAACACCCTCGCCATCGTTTGTTCTGGTGCGTCATTGCGCAGTAATGTGCAACATCTTTCACTTTTTCATAAGAACCATTTGTCAAGGTGTCTATAAAATACTATTAGGATCAGGAATGACTTTTTAATAACAAGGGATTCAAAAGTTTCAGTACGATTTGTAGTGAAAGCAGCGGGTGTTTGAGAAGACTCATTATCATAATTTACATGGATGAACCTTTGATATCAAATTTGAAGTAGGGGGTCATTGATGATATTTTGAATCTGGGTCTCGCTCACTTTCAGAAACTGATCGACCGTTTAAATAATGTGTTGGGATATTCTGATCTTGGTTGGTACGCGTTGAACTGTGAAGTTTTATAGAAAAAGTGGAAAAAATGTCACATTTTTTCTTCTTGTTGTAGCCTATTACTTTTACAAAGAAGTAGTTCTTCGTAAAATTTGATTTTTAAGCATCCAAGTTACGATAAAATAAAATCATACGAATAGCTCCCCAAATTTTACAATATGCCTTCTCAATTACTTTGAATGCCTTTCGAAAGTAACTTAGTTTGAATAACATCGATATTTTTCAAAATAATGCATTTTTATGTATTTTCCGCGTTCAAGTGGGGATTGATCGACCGTTTAAATAATGTGTTGGGATATTCTGATCTTGGTTGATACGTGTTGGACTGTGAAGTTTTACAAAAAAAATGGAAAAAATGTCACGTTTTTTTCTTCTTCTTATAGCCTATTACTTTTACAAAGAAGTAGTTCTTCGTAAAATTTGATTTTAAAGCATCCAAGTTACGACAAAAAAAAATCATACGAATAGCTCCCCAAATTTTACATCATGCCTTTTCAATTACTTTGAATGCCTTTTGAAAGTAATTGAGTTTGACTTACATCAATAGTTTTCAAAAAGATTCAAAATAATGCATTTTTATGTATTTTCTGCGTTCAAGTGGGAAGAAGGGTGAGGCTTCAAAAATTAAAGTTGTCATCTGTTGTATTTGTAAGTTGTTAGTGATTGTTCTTTTACTTTTTATTTATTTATTGTTTATACTTGTTGAATCTTGTTAAATTCTGAAATTATTTAATTGTAAGTTTTTATTTTACCAAAAATTGGTTCTTTGTAAAACAAGAGCTAAGAGCTCATATGGCACTTGTGACGAGGCAAGAAGAGCTAAGAGCCAAGAGCTCATATGGTATGTGCTCTAACAAAATTCAAAGAATCAATAGATTTATTTAAAAAGAAAATCAGAGGCTTAATGCCGGTTGGGATTTAAAATAAGAGCTCTGAGTCACGATGTCCTTCTAAATATCAAAATTCATTAAGATCCGACCACCCACTCGTAAGTTGTAAATACCTCATTTTTTCTAATTTTTCCTCTTCCTTTAGCCCCCCAGATGGTGGAATCTGGGGAAACGACTTTATCAACTCAATTTGTGCAGCTCCCTGACACGCCTACCAATTTTCATCGTCCTAGCAGGTCCAGAAGCAACAAACTCACCAAATCACTGAACCCCTCCCCCGAACTCCCCCAAAGAGAGCGAATCCAGTACGGTTACGTCAATCACGTATCTAGGACATTTGCTTATTCTATCCACCACTCTAAGCGTTTTCCAAGATTTCCGATTTCCCCCTCCAGTGTCAACAGATCTGGTCGGGATTTGAAATAAGAGGTCTCCGACGTGGATTCATTCCAAATATCAAATTTCGTTAAGATCCGGTCTCCCGTTCTTAAGTTAAAAATACCTCAATTTTTCTAATTGTTCCAAATTAACACCCACCAGCTCCTCCAAAGAGAACGGATCCGTTCCAATTATGTCAATCACGTATCTAGAACTTGTGCTTAATCTTCCCATCAAGTTTCATCCCGAGCTCTCTACTCTAAGCATTTTCCAAGATTTCTGTTTCCCTCCTCCAACCCCCTATGTCCCCGCATCCAATTCGAGTCGAAAATGGAGTATCTGATCCGATCTCCTATTCGTAAGATAAAAATACCCCAATTTTCACGTTTTGCAAGAATTCTGGTTTCCCCCTCCAACTCCCCCCCAATGTCACAGGATCTGGTCAGAATTTAAAATAAGAGCTTTAAAGCACAAGATCCTTCTAAATATCAAGTTTCATTAAGATCTGGTCACCCGTTCATAAGTTACAAATACCTCATTTTCCGAATTACCCCCCCCACTCCACCAAAGAGAGTAGATCCGGTCCGGTTATGTCAGTCACACATCTTAGACTTGTTTTTATTCTACCCACCCAGTTTCATCCCGATCTCTCCGCTTTAAGTATTTTCTGAGATTTCCGGTTCCCTCCCCCCAACTGCCAACCCCCCCCCCCAATGACACTGTATCAGACTGATATTTTAAATAAGAGATCTGAGTTACAAGGTCCTTCTAAATATGAAGTTTCATGAAGATCCGATCACTCCTTCGTAAGTTAAAAACACGTCATTTTTTCTAATTTTTTTAGAATTAACCCCCCCCCTCCCAATAGAGCGAATCCGTTCCAATTATGTCAATCACGTATCTAAGACTTCTGCATATTTTTCCCACTAAGTTTCATCCCAATCCCTCCAATCTAAGCGTTTTCCATGACTTTAGCCCCCCCCCCGAACTCCCTCCAATGTCACCAGATCCGGTCGGGATTTAAAATAAGAGCTTTGAGACACGATATCCTTCTAAATATCAAATTTCATTGAGATCCGATCACCCGTTCGTAAGTTAAAAATACCTCATTTTTTCTAATTCTTCAGAATTAACCCCTCCCCCCCCAACTACCCCAAAGAGAGCGGATCCGTTCCAGTTACGTCAATCATGTATCTAGGACTTGTGCTTATTTTTCCCCACCAAGTTTCATCCCGATTCCTCCGCTGGAATCTATTTTTTTCCGAATTAACCGGAAAAAAATAGAAAAAATGAATTTTTTATGGCACTTGGTTAATACAAAGTGCCATAAAAAAAGGTTTTTAAGCATTCAAATTCCGACAAAAACAGAATAGCTCTCAAAATTTTGCATAATACCTTTTGAATTATTTTGAATGGTTTTTATTGTTTTTTATTGTTTTAAAAAGTAGAGTTGCGAGAAAGAATCAAGCTTTAGCGCAAGGAGCGGGGTGTCGAGGAGGAAAAGCCCCTTTCATATACGGAGTAATTTCTGTTCGTTTTAAGTTTTAATGTCGCTCCTTACTTTCATTTAAAAAAACTTGTTTTTTTTTATTTAATTTCTGAAAGTTTTTGAATTAATGCATGTCTGATTTTGGCTCTCCGTGCATAAATTACTAAAATGAAATTTGCATATTAATTCTTTTTTTGGCTAAATGGCTTTCTCTTAGTTTTGATCAGACGATTTTGAGAAATAAGGGGTGGGGTAGGAGGTCTAGTTGCCCTCCAATTTTTCGGTTACTCAAAAAGGCAACTAGATCTTTTAATTTTTAACGAACGTTTTTATTAGTAAAAAAACGTAACTTAAGAATTAACTTACGTAACAAACGTACATAACTTACGTAACTTACGTTACGTTTTATCCCAATTCATTAAGAATGACCCCTGAATCAGAAAGGCCATAGAATAAATAGTTGAAATTATTTAAAAAATTTTTAGCATAAAGAGCGAAGTATTTCTCTCCTCCTAAATACCTCGCTCTTTATGCTAAAGTATTTTTAGAACCCTTCATATGCGTAATAATCTCTGTTCGTTTTAAGTTTTAATGCTTCTCCTTACTTTCAATTGAAAAAACTTTTTCATGTTTATATTTTCATTGTTTTTTTTTTATAGTAATGCTAGAAAGTCCTGCGCCCTTTTCATTGAATTTTTCTTCCCCCATGAAATACTCCTCCAAGGAAAGATCCTCCCATATAGTCCCCTCCCCTGAACCCCACACCCAAACCAAAAAAATCCCCCTGATAACGTCGGTACACTTCCCAGTAACCATTACTGTATGTAAACATTGGTCAAAGTTTGTAACTTGCAGCCCCTCCCCCAGGGACTGTGGGGGGTAAGTCATCCCCAAAGACATAGTTATTATGGTTTGCGACTATGCGGAACAAAATGGCTATCTCAAAATTTTGATCGGTTGACTTTGGGAAAAAAATGAGCGTGGGAGGGGGCCTAGGTGCCCTCCAATTTTCTTGGTCACTTAAAAAGGGCACTAGAACTTTTCATTTCCGTTAGAATGAGCCCTCTTGCAACACTATAGGACCACTTGGTCGATAAAATGACCCCTGGAAAAAAAAAAAAAAAAAAAAAAAAAACAAATAAACACGCACCTGTGATTTGTCTTCTGGCAAAAAATACGAAATTCCACATTTTTGTAGATTGGACCTTGGAATTTTTTCTATAGGGTTCTCTGATACGCTGAATGCGATGGTGTAATTTTCGTTAAGATCCTATGACTTTTAGGGGGTGTTACCCCCTATTTTCCAAAATAAGGCAAATTTTCTCAGGCTCGTAACTTTTGATGACAAAGACTAAATTTGATGAAATTTATATATTTAAAATCAGCATAAAAATCCGATTCTTTTGATATATCTTTTAGTATCGAAATTCCGTTTTTTAGAGTTTTGGTAACTATTGAGCCGGGTCGCTCCTTACTGCAGTTCGTTACCACGAACTGTTTGATAACCTTCAAACGGGGAGGAGCTTCAATAATTTACTGTTATCCACCGATATAATTATAATTGGTTCGCCTTTTACTTATTATCTATTTATTTTTTAAACTTGTTAAATCTTGTTAAATTTTAAGATTTGTCAGTTGTATGTTTTTGATTTTACCAAAAAGTGGTTTCTTTTAAAAGTAGTACTTTTTTAAGTATCCAAATTACGTCAAAAAATCTTCAAACGAATAGCTCAAAATTTTGCATAATGCCTTTTGAATTAATTTGAATGCGTTTTGTATGTGACTTACTTAGCCACACGTTAGATTTTCTCTAAACGACGTCAAATAATGCACTTTTATTTATTTTCTACCTTCAAATGGGGGGGGGGGCTTATAAAATTTGTTGTTATTTTCTGATATATTTTTAATTCGTTCGAAATTGTTCTTTGACCTATTATTCATTTATTAATGCTTAGATTTGTTGATTCTTATTAATTTTAGAACTAGTCAATTGAAATTTTTTATCTTTACCAAGAAGTGGACCTTTGGAAAAGGAAAATTTCTTTAAGTATCCAAATTGCAACAAAAATATTTGGTTCGAATAGTTCCCAAAATTTACATAATGCCTTTTGGATTCCTGGAATTTTTAAAGAAAAATATAATTGAACTTGCTTTGCTTGAGGGCATGTAAAAGCTTATAAGAAAGTCAAAGTTTAAAAATAATTAAAATTTAGGAAACAGAGTGACTGTGTTTCAGTATGAAAATTAAGTTTATTCTTGTTAATTGGATAGTATGATTAAAAGCTAATTTGCAGGTATTAGAACAAAAACATGATGTAAATGGAAAAAAAAAGGCCAATCTACTAGTGAGAAAACTTACCATTTATTTTTTAAGAGTTTTTGTCTTTATAGTTGATCCGTATTTGTCTCATAGTATTTGGTATCGTTCTGTTTCTCCTGAATAAAGTATACTTAATTGTATTTCTTTTAGAGGATTATAAATTGTGCGTCATGGCATGGGTTCTTTTTCCCATGCGAATTGCTGGTAGGTCTTTTCAAGGGGGTAAAGCAAACATTCCATTCATGTCTGATTATAAAGTAAACCCAGTGGAAAGTCGCCAAAGAGAATTTGCTTTTCAAATACTATACTGTCTTATGTAGATGTTTACTGATTGTTTGATTCTGTCAGGGTTGACACTCGAAGGTATTAGAAATTGTCGCGTGTACGGGAAGGGTTGAAGTATTTTGTTCACCCCTTTGCTCTGATTTCAAGATATCCAGTAGGGTTGGTGTTCATTTGTTGTTTTGACTCAATCAGTGGGCTATTGTTCTCAGTTGATCACTTCCTGCTGTTCTGATATGTTCTTTAAGATGGGCTGGATTGATAGGGAAGGTAGAAGAGTTGATTGCTGGCCTAAACGGATTGCTTGTCTTTAGTAGCGGGTGGCAGAGATGATTTAATTCAAGAAGACAGGGTTTTAGAACCAAACCATTTATTAAACCACATGAGCCTAAAAAAGTTGATATGAAGTCTCTATTAAGCTCGCTAAAAGCTTGTCTAACTCGTAATTTTTCCTCTTTCAAACATATGGTGAGGTGTATTCGATAAATAATATCCCATCCTCTTCGATTTGATGTAGAAACTCTATATTCGTTGTCTCTGTAGTATTGAAAGGCAAACTAAAGTATTTTAGATCAAACAGCTCGTTTTAACGAACTGTAGTAAGTCGTGGTAATGAACTCTATATTCGTTGTCTCTGCAGTATTGAAAGGCAAACTAAAGTATTTTAGATCAAACAGCTCGTTTTAACGAACTGTAGTAAGTCGTGGTAATGAACTCTATATTCATTGTCTCTGCAGTATTGAAAGGCAAACTAAAGTATTTTGGATCTTCATAAAGAGAATCCGTGTGAAGTCTGGTTTGATGAATGGTCTGAGTTTCTTCCAGTTACAAGGGAATGGTATTAAAAAATTTCATCTGTTTTAACATGTGATATGTTGCCAGTTTTCAAGATGCCTTATGTTGCGTAACGCAAGTTCTGTGGGAAAGCCAGGATAGAAAAAGTGGGTTTTTTTGTGCTGTTTTAATGATAATTGGTAAAATTATAGATGATAGGGTTTTTGTCGTTCTGGAAAGTGTGTAGGTTAGGTAAATGACACTTTCTGAAGTAAGCTCGGAGTCTCGATTTAGCTGTGGGAAGATGCTTGTGAATCACTATCTCTACTCTTTCTTTATTTCTAGGGATTAGAAAATTGAACCAATCGGTTTTTTTTAGTCATAGCAATTCCAATGTTTTGAGTGATACGAAAATTGTGATTTGGAACGTTAAAATGTTAAAAATGGCTATTTAACTGATATTTCGACTGAAGAATTCAGAGATTTTGAACTGAACTTGTTAGGAGTTTCAGATAATCATCTTCCAAGGGTATGAAACATGGACTTAAGGGCTTTTGAACTTATTTATTCATGTAGGAAGGACGTAGTGCAAAGGCAGGAGTAAAATGATGGATAAAGATTCTTTTTTGTCTTGCATAGGTCGATATGGTATTCAATAGGGTTCTAGTTGCTCATTTTGTGAAAGAAACTGCAAGGTCTCAGTCTTGGTGGTATATGCCCCTGGATATCCGACTGAGGGGAATAGTTATTTTTCAGATGAATTTTACATATAGTTACAGGCACAAATACATATGTTTCAAGGTTGGAATACTGTATTAGATGCTTTTAATGCCCAGGTTAGTAGAAATAGGGATAAATGGTATTCTAGCTTAGGTAAATGTGATGTAGAAAAGATAAACATTTTCAGGTATGCGATCTAGTTATAACCAACACAGAATTTGGTCATAGAATAAGTCAGCATGGTACTCACATGATGGTAAGACAGTCAACTTTACTGATTAAATTATAGCAAGTCACAGACTGACAGAATCGATGCAAGAAACTATGGTATATAGGAGTGCTGTTACTGACGTTGAAAGTAAATATCACCATCTAAACAATGAAATAACTATAGAGAAAACAAACGGATCTACGACAAGTATGAAGAAAAAGAAGAGAAACAATCACAAGAATACTTCACTGGCATTAAACTAGGCATTTTCAGCGCTAAAAGAAACTCGAAAATACAATATCAAAAATTTAATTTTATATATATATATATATATATATATATATATATATATATATAAATAAGTTGTCTGTCTGTCTGTGGATCAGGTGACGTCATGTTTCTGTGTTGACTGTCGTCATGAAATAAGTAAGAAAAGAAAGCGTTCCGAGGAATCACAAGAACAGCAAGAAAACAGGCTTGCGGCTAAAGAACGCAAAACCGCGCAGTTAGATGAAAATCCACCTGGACAGCGAGAGTCAAAACATATCAAAACTGAAAATGATAGCGATGATGATTGGGTTTGGGATTTTGACTTGGATAAGGTCATCAATGCCTACCAGATTTAAGTTAAAAAAACAAAGGTTCGTCGATATGTACTTCATAGTGACGCTGAAAAATAAAGAAGAAAAAGAACACTGAAAAAAGAAAAAAGGTAAAAAACTAAAAAAAAACTAAAAAGAAAAAACACTCAAAGAGAAATTACAGACCGGGACACAAATGACGACCGATACAGAGGGAATATAAGTGACGACCGGGAACCTCAAAGAGAAATTACAGACTGGGACACCCGGACACAAATCACGACCGGGACACAGGGAATATAAATGACGACCGGGACACAGGACACAACTACAACGGGGACGCCGGGGGCACAGGCGGGATATATAAATGACGACCTGGACACAGGGATTGTTCGAATAGAAATTACAGACCGGGACACCGGGACACAAATGACGACCGGGACACGGGACACAGGGAATATAAATGACGACCGGGACACTCAAAGAGAAATTACAAACTGGGACACCGGGACACAAATGACGACCGGGACACAGGGAATATAAATGACGACCGGGACACAGGGACACATTATTAGAATAATGAGGTATAGATCTGAATACGGATTGTTTTTCCCATGGACAATTATATGTTGCATGTTCAAGAGTCAGTAAACCTGACAATCTATTTATATGCACAGACAATGGGACAGCGAAGAATGTTGTATATTCGCATGTTTTACGTAGTTAAAAACATATATTTATATCTATCTCTATTCACAGGTGGGACACAGGGACACAACTACAATGGCGCGTAACTAATATGGCGCGTAACGACTTACGCGCGCGGGGGGGCTTGGGGGGGCGCGAAGCGCCCCACCAACTAGGTGTTGGGGTGGCGCGAAGCGCCACCCCAACAGCTAGTATATATATATATATATATATATATATATATATATATATATATATATATATATATATATATATATATATATATATATATATATATATATATATATATATATATATATATATAAATGACGACAGGGACACAGGGAATGTTCGATTAGCAATCATCATCAACAAAGCTCAAGGGCAATCATTAGAATAATGAGGTATAGACCAGAATACGAATTGTTTTCCCCATGGACAATTATATGTTGCATGTTCAAGACTCGGTAAACCTGACAATCTATTTATATGCACAGACAATGAGACAGCGAAGAATGTTGTATATTCGCAAGTTTTACGTAGTTAAAAACATAAATATACATATATATATAAATATATATATATATATATATATATATATGTATATATATATATATATATATATATATATATATATATATATATATATATATATATATATATATATATATATAAATAAGTTGTCTGTGTGTGGATCTGTGGATCTGTGGATCAGGTGACGTCACCTGAAAAAACTGGATCAGGTGACGTCAAAACTGAAAAAACTAAAAAAAGGCAAAAACTACAAAAAAAACTAAAAACTAATAAAAAAATAAAAAAGCTAAAAAACTAAAAAAACTAAAAAAAGGCAAAAACTACAAAAAAAACTAAAAATTAATAAAAAAGCTAAAAAACTAAAAAAACTAAAAAAGGCAAAAACTACAAAAAAAACTAAAAACTAATAAAAAAAATAAAAAAGCTAAAAAACTAAAAAAACTAAAAAAACTAAAAACTAAAAAAAACTAAAAAAAGGAAAAAAACTGAAAAATAAGCTAAAATAAAGGTAAAAACCAATAAAAAACTAAAAAAAAAAACTGAAAAAACTAAAAAAAGGCAAAAACTACAAAAAAAACTAAAAACTAATAAAAAAAGTAAAAAAGCTAAAAAACTAAAAAAACTAAAAAAACTAAAAAAAGGTAAAAAACTAAAAAAAATAAAAAATAAAAAAACTAAAAAACTAAAAAAAGGCAAAAACTACAAAAAAACTAAAAACTAATAAAAAAAATAAAAAAGCTAAAAAACTAAAAAAACTAAAAAAACTAAAAAAAGGTAAAAAACTAAAAAACTAAAAACTAAAAAAAACTAAAAAAAGGAAAAAACTGAAAAATAAGCTAAAATAAAGGTAAAAACCAATAAAAAACTAAAAAAAAACTGAAAAAACTAAAAAAAGGCAAAAACTACAAAAAAAACTAAAGACTAATAAAAAAAGTAAAAAAGCTAAAAAACTAAAAAAAATAAAAAAACTAAAAAAAGGTAAAAAACTAAAAAAAATAAAAAATAAAAAAACTAAAAAAAAGGAAAAAACTGAAAAATAAGCTAAAATAAAAACCAATAAAAAACTAAAAAGAAAAAAGGAAAAAACTAAAAAAAATTTTCATCTAAAAAACTGAAAAAAACTAAAAAAGGTAAAAACTAAAAGAACTAAAAAAGAAAAAAATAAATGACGAGACAAAAGGAATGTTCGATTAGCAATCAACAAAGCACCGGGACACAGGGAGTATAAATGACGACCAGGACATAAGTAAAAAAAAACTAACAAAACTAAAAAGAAGGTAAAAACTACAAAAAAACTAAAAATAAAAAAAACTAAAAACTAATAAAAAAACTAAAAAATCTAAAAATCTAAATAAACTAAAAAGAAAAAAAAAGGAAAAAAAATAAAGGAGAAAAACAAAACTAAAAAACGAATGTATATACGGACCGGGACACCGGGATACAAATGACGACCGGGACACAGGGAATATAAATGACGACCGGGACACAGGGACACAACTACAACGGGGACACCGGGGGAAACAGGGGGATATAAATGACGACCGGGACACCGGGACAGGGAATGGTCGATTAGCAATCACCATCAACAAAGCTCAAGGGCAATCATTAGAATCATGAGGTATAGATCTGAATACAGATTGTTTTCCCATGGACCATTATATGTTGCATGTTCAAGAGTCGGTAAACCTGACAATCTATTTATATGCAAAGACAATGGGACAGCAAAGAATGTTGTATATTCGCAAGTTTTACGTAGTTAAAACCATATATATATATATATATATATATATATATATATATATATATATATATATATATATATATATATATATATATATATATATATATATATATATATATATATATATATATATTCACAGGTGGGACATAGGGACACAACTACAATGGCGCGTAACTATTATGGCGCGTAACGACTTACGCGCGCGGGGGGGCTTGGGGGGGGGGCGCGAAGCGCCCCCACCAACTAGGTGTTGGGGTGGCGCGAAGCGCCACCCCAACAGCTAGTATATATATATATAAATAAGTTGTCTGTGTGTGTGTGGGTCTGTCGGGTGACGTCATGTTTGTGTGTTGACTGACGTCATGTTTTTGACTTACGTCATGTTTTCGACTGACGAAATTACAGACCGGGACATCGGGACACAAATGACGACCGGGACACCGGCACATAGGGAATATAAATGATTACCGGGACACTCAAAGAGAAAGCGACCGGGACATAAGGAATGTTCGATTAGCGATCACCATCAACAAAGCACCGGGACACAAATGACGACCGGGACACAGGGAGTATAAATGACGACCATGACATAAGTAAAAAAAAAACTAAAAAAACTAAAAAAAAGGTAAAACTACAAAAAAACTAAAAAGAAAAAAAAACTAAAAACTAATAAAAAAAAACTAAAAAAGCTAAAAAACTAAAAAAACTAAAAATACCAAAAAAGACAAAAAAAAAGAAAAAAAGAAAAAAAAAATGAAAAATAAAGGAGAAAAACAAAACTAAAAAAATAAAAAGAAAAAAAAACTAAAAAGAAAAAAAGGGGAAAAATACAAAAATTTATTTCATCATATACCATTTCAAAAACGAATGTATATACAGACCGGGACACTGGGATACAAATGACGACCGGGACACAGGGACACAACTACAACGGGGACGCCGGGGGGCACAGGGGGATATACAAATGACGACGGGGACACAGGGAATGTTCGATTAGCAATCACCATCAACAAAGCTCAAGGGCAATCATTAGAATCATGAGGTATAACTAAAAAAACTAAAAAAAAGGTAAAAAACTAAAAACTAAAAAAAAAAAACAATTCAAAAACGAATGTATATACAGACCGGGACACCGGGACCCAAATGACGACCGGGACACAAGGAATATAAATGACGCCCGGGACACTCAAAGAAAAATCAAAGACTGGGACACCGGGACACAAATGACGACCGGGACACCGGGACACAAATGACGACCGGGACACAGGGAATATAAATGACGACCGGGACACAGGGACACAACTACAACGGGGACGCCGGGGGCACAGAGGGATATATAAATGACGACGGCGACACAGGAAATGGTTGATTAGCAATCACCATCAACAAAGCTCAAGGGCAATCATTAGAATCATGAGGTATAGATCTGAATACGGATTGTTTTCCCATGGACCATTATATGTTGCATGTTCAAGAGTCGGTAAACCTGAAAATCTGTTTATATGCACAGACAATGGGACAGGAAAGAATGTTGTATATTCGCAAGTCAAATATATATATATATATATATATATATATATATATATATATATATATATATATATATATATATATATATATATATATATATATATATATATATATATATATATATATATATATATATATATATATATATATAAATATATAAATATATATATATATATATATATATATATATATATATATATATATATATATATATATATATATATATATATATATATATATGTATATATATATATATATATATATACTAGCTGTTGTGGTGGCGATTCGTGCCACCCCAACACCTAGCGCCCCCCAAGCCCCCCGCGCGCGAAAGTCGTTACGCGCCATTGTAGTTGTGTCCCTTTGTCCCACCTGTGAATATAGATATATATATATATATATATATATATATATATATATATATATATATATATATATATATATATATATATATATATATATATATATATGTGTGTTTTTAACTACGTAAAACTTGCGAATATACAACATTCTTTGCTGTCCCATTGTCTGTGCATATAAATAGATTTTCAGGTTTACCGACTCTTGAACATGCAACATATAATGGTCCATGGGAAAACAATCCGTATTCAGATCTATACCTCATGATTCTAATGATTGCCCTTGAGCTTTGTTGATGGTGATTGCTAATCAACCATTTCCTGTGTCGCCGTCGTCATTTATATATCCCTCTGTGCCCCGGCATCCCCGTTGTAGTTGTGTCCCTGTGTCCCGGTCGTCATTTATATTCCCTGTGTCCCGGTCGTCATTTGTGTCCCGGTGTCCCAGTCTGTGATTTTTCTTTGAGTGTCCCGGGCGTCATTTATATTCCTTGTGTCCCGGTGTCCCGGTCGTCGTTTGTGTCCCGGTGTCCCGGTCTGTATATACATTCGTTTTTGAATTGGTCTTTTTTTTTTAGTTTTTAGTTTTTTACCTTTTTTTTAGTTTTTTTAGTTATACCTCATGATTCTAATGATTGCCCTTGAGCTTTGTTGATGGTGATTGCTAATCGAACATTCCCTGTGTCCCCGTCGTCATTTGTATATCCCCCTGTGCCCCCCGGCGTCCCCGTTGTAGTCGTGTCCCTGTGTCCCGGTCGTCATTTATATTCCCTGTGTCCCGGTCGTCATTTGTATCCCGGTGTCCCGGTCTGTATATACATTCGTTTTTGAAATGGTATATGATGAAATAAATTTTTGTATTTTTCCCCTTTTTTTCTTTTTAGTTTTTTTTTCTTTTTATTTTTTTAGTTTTGTTTTTCTCCTTTATTTTTCATTTTTTCCTTTTTTCTTTTTTTTGTCTTTTTAGTATTTTTAGTTTTTTTAGTTTTTTAGCTTTTTTAGTTTTTTTATTAGTTTTTAGTTTTTTTTCTTTTTAGTTTTTTTTGTAGTTTTACCTTTTTTTTAGTTTTTTTAGTTTTTTTTTTTTACTTATGTCCTGGTCGTCATTTATACTCCCTGTGTCCCGGTCGTCATTTGTGTCCCGGTGCTTTGTTGATGGTGATTGCTAATCGAACATTCCTTGTGTCCCGGTCGCTTTCTCTTTGAGTGTCCCGATCGTCATTTATATTCCCTATGTGCCGGTGTCCCGGTCGTCATTTGTGTCCCGATGTCCCGGTCTGTAATTTCGTCAGTCGAAAACATGACGTAAGTCGAAAACATGACGTCAGTCAACACACAAACATGACGTCACCCGACAGACCCACACACACACAGACAACTTATTTATATATATATGTATATATATTATATATATATATATATATATATATATATATATATATATATATATATATATATATATATATATATATATATATATATATATATATTTATTTATTTATTTATGTTTATTTATGTTTTTAACTACGTAAAACTTGCGAATATACAACATTCTTCGCTGTCTCATTGTCTGTGCATATAAATAGATTGTCAGGTTTACCGAGTCTTGAACATGCAACATATAATTGTCCATGGGGAAAACAATTCGTATTCTGGTCTATACCTCATTATTCTAATGATTGCCCTTCAGCTTTGTTGATGGTGATTGCTAATCGAACATTCCCTGTGTCCCTGTCGTCATTTATATATCTCCCCTGTGCTCCCCGGCGTCCCCGTTGTAGTTGTGTCCCTGTGTCCCGGTCGTCATTTATATTCCCTGTGTCCCGGTCGTCATTTTTGTCCCGGTGTCCCAGTCTGTAATTTCTCTTTGAGTGTCCCGGTCGTCATTTATATTCCCTGTGTCCTTGTGTCATGTTCACATCAGCCGTGATCAAAATTCTATAGTGTCTATTCTCTAACCGATGAGTACCCTATGGTTGTGGCTTGAGTCTTATGTTCTTTTTTTGTCTTTTTTTTTTAATTAGATATTATTGCATTACAGTTGATAAGTCTGGCTAGTTTCCTATGCTGCAAGCTAGTAAAAAACGTCAGTTTTGACATAAGTGCAGCGTTTGTATTTTTTCAAAGCAGTTTTTAAATTTGTGAATAAAGAATCCTAAAACCAAAGTTATTCTGATCGTTACTTGATCTTATTGGACAGTTAAAAACAACAATGCCGGAAAAGTGACCGGTTGCCCTATTCATAGACGGCTTCCATACTTACTTCCCTGATAATTTAGTATACATTTCACGTTCACAGTTCTACCAATAAGAAAGTACTACTATTACCCTTTACTTGCACAATGTCCAACAACAACATTTTTTTAGTATTCAAGTATGCTAATGCAATGTTTATACAACCTAACGAAATAAGCAAACATATTTCTCGTAAAAAGAGTACACAAAACATTACGCAACGTATCACAAAAATTAATGCGTCAGGATTTATGCCGTGGGCTTTCAGATTGGTCGATATCCACAATTTGAAATCCAAACTTTCTTTGGTCATGTTTTTTATGTTCCGTGCTCTAGTTAAACAGTTCAGAGGCTATTCTGAACCAGTCATAGTCAACAGTGGTAATTTAAAGGCACTGTGTTGCATTTTCGAAAAAAAAATAGAATTATGTTCCCAGTACCCCTAACAAACCCATTTTTCATAGTAGGTTCAATCTGTTTTCTCCTACCTTAGTTGGCTTCTATTGTATCTAGAGGTTTTCCCCAAGGGTATATCCTGGACCTTTGTTACATTATTTTGGGAGGTACAAAACACGCATCAATCATTTGTTCATATGCATTTTTGTTTAGTTTTTAAGAGTTCGACAAATTTTTTGTGGGACAGGGATTCGAACCCGGTAACCCCTCCCCCTGGACACGGCCTGATTTCTCTCTTTCCTGAAATGCGTTCTTTCCAGCGGCCTCAATTAATGGAAATTCAGGAGTGAGTGGAAAATTTTTTTTTTTTTTTATATCTAGGGATGCAAATTATTTTTTTTTTTTCAATGGAAATGCCAAGAAAAGAGTATTTTCAATGAAAATAACTAAAAAAGAATTTTTCAGAATATACGTGGTACCTGGGGGAACGTACCCCCTAAGCCCTCCTCTCAGTTGAAACCAACGGTTCTGTTCTCTTGCCTTTCCTTAAAAATTGTTAGAAATCGGAGCTTTTGACAGGAATTTTATTTTCATCTTATCTCTGATCCTAATTGAAGCTTAAAGTTACCAACAGCTGTTTATTAATAAAACTAAAAAGAGGACTGTAAATGTATTTTTCATCCTTTTGGCTCTCTTGCAAAATTTATGTTGATTAACATACTGTATTTTGAATTACCCCAGCTGCATAGTATGGACTTACTAGAGACAGATTTATCCCTATGTATTTTTTTGATTCTATATATTTTTATCTCTGAGCTCGAAGAGTTGATTTAAAGGCTACATGAATATGACGTTAAATGACGTCCAATTAATTTGGCACAAATCTGATATCACAAATGATATCAATCTGATGTAACAATGCTGATATCACAAATCAGCACATCTTTGGCTCGGGCCGTGAGTTCTACTGCTAAAGGATCGGAGTCAGCTATGCTTGTGTGATTATTTCTGGGGCGTGGGGCAAGGCCGTATCCATGGGGATTAGGGGTTGACCCCCACCTCCCCCCGAAATGTTTGCCTGATTCGTAAAAACGTAACAAAAATACATTTATAACATTATAATAACATATTTTATTTCTTTATATAATGAAACAAATCTTATATAAAAATCATTAATTTAAACAGATTTTTGATGTGTTTTAAAGTTTTTTTTTGTAAACCCCCCTCTCCCGGAAAAATCTTGGATACGTTCTTGGTGTGGGGGTAAATTCATTGAAACAGCCAAAAAAGTAAATTATTGGATAATTTGTAAAACTCATGAAAATAATTTTTCAAATATTTTTTTTTGTGTTTTCACTAAACTTGTGGTTAATGTGTTTTATTTAGGGGCAGTTTAGATGTTGTTAACTTGTTGTAGCCCTCATAGAAAGCTATGTTCTGAATTTGGCAAAGCCACATTACTTTTTCGACTAAGTATTTTTTTTTCTATTCAAATATTTATAAAATGTAAATATTCTTAAAGAATTTTGGGGGTAGATGGTGGCACCATTTTTTGCTGCATTACAAGAAATTTTGACAGGGGGTAAGCCCTCATAGAAAAGTTAGTCTCAATTTGAAATGGTGATACTAACTTTTTGCTACAAACATTTTTTCGGGGGTAGTAACTTGTTGGGACCCTCATGGGAAGCTATATTCTGGATTTTCCGTAGCACGAGCACTTTACCCTTTTTTATTATATTCTAACTATTATAAAGGATGAATATCTTCTAAGGAAATAATTCCCTTCTGGCGGTTTAGCTGTGGGAAATATGACTGTTTTTACGGTAGATAAAAGATTTTATTGTGCGTAAAAACAGGAAAGGGGAATTGGTAAGTTATCAGATTCTACAGCCGACTTCAAAGAAAGATTGATGAGGGTTTACACCGTTTGAAGTGAAACGGAAGGGCTTTATTTGTGGTTATCTCAACTATAGCAAATGTATTAATTCCTTCATTAGGCTTCTGAGTAACCAAGTTTCATTCTACTTTGAAATTGTTTCTTCAAGAAAAGCAAATGCGGTAACAATTTCTCAACTCCCTTTTTGTTGTTGTGTCGAAAGAATCTATATTTTTCCCAGGGTCGTATCCAGGATTTTTCTTGGGAAGGTTTTTTTTTCGGGGGTAAAAAAGAAAACTTTAAAAAAAAATTTAATATTCATTTTTGTTACGTTTTTACGAGTCAGGCAAACCTTTTGCGGGGATCAAACCCCCTAACCCCCCTCCTGGATTACCTGGCACACATCTCAATGAGCCATTTATTCTGCTATATGCAGCACAGTTCAGCAATGCCATATTCTTTTTTGCGCCACACATTGTATACTTTGCCCAGTGTTGCATGTGGCGTCAACAGTTTTTGAATGTGGGTGACCCCTCAGTTTGAGCTTGAATGTCTGGTAGTATGAATGTACATAATTTCGTATTATTTTTGCCGTATCATCATCACTTAAGGTAGCTTTTGAAAAGAGTCGGGCTTTTTCAGAAAAAGAAAACAATTGGATAAAATATCAATTCATAAACATGTTTCTTAAATTCAAATGATTTTACTTCCAGCTTAAGGACTTTATTTCTTGTTATATGTGCGTTAACAGCAGAGACAGTCTTAGAGGAGGGACAAAGGGGGCACTTGCCTCGGGCATAGGAATTTCGGGGTGTAAAATTTCAAATAAAAATAATCTAACGGTTATTATTATTTTGCAATTTTTGAAGTTTTATGTCTATTAAAATAAAGTAGATGGTGCAGTTGATAAAAGAAAATAACTAATGAATTATTAATTGCCCAATAAAATAAAAATAAATTAAAAAACATGTAAATAATGATTATTAAAATAATTAAAATAAAATAATTAATAAACATTAAATAATTAAAAATAAGTTAATAAATTACAGATAATTCTGGTAAAAAATGAACATTTGTTAAAGTTTAATCTGAAAATTTTGTGGGAAACAGAGGAAGGGTGCTAATTAAGTTTTTGCTTCGGCGCAACAGAGGCTGGAACTACCACTGGCTAGCAAATGTATCAAACGTTATTTTCCGACTCTAGCGAACGACTCTAGCCTCAAATTTTAATATTCCTCAAATTTTTTGCAGTAATTTCAGGTAAAATCCACAGAATCAACATATTTTCGGCACTTTTCCAAAGTTATACCCCATCCTGACCCCCTCCTCCTTCTAAAATAAATATTACAAATGGACCTGTTAGGAATATTCAAAGTTAGAACTTCTTGAAATTAGTCATGTGAAATGACCATTAAGATATATAAATAAGAAATTGTTAATTTTTCTATTTTCCTCATAGTATATGACCCCACCCCCCTCCGATTTCCTATATATTGGTTGTTTGTTTTTCGAAATTTGTCTCGTCACGTGAAAGATATCTGTGAATCTGCCTGGAAGCCGCCTCAGCGCTTCCCGTGCAGCCACTGAACTATCCTTCTGAGAATAAGATTGCGCGTGACTAAATGAGAGCTGCTCCATCTATTATTAATTTTTCATTGACAGGATATTGCTCTAAAACACTAATCTTCTTATGTATAGCTATTTGCTTTTAACCTTCATATTCTACATGTTTGTAAAAATGTAGTATCATGGTATTATTCTGGAGTGTTCCGGATCCAGTCGTTCCTCGGTTTCAGGTTAGAAAATTGATAAAAGGTAACTTCGCATTATGGCTAGGTCTTCACTCAAGGTTTTATTGCAATGGCAAATACTTAGATAATATATTTTTTTATACCATTTTACTATATATTCCACGGATTTTAAACAAATGACAACTAGGGAAAAACTCGTGCATTGTGTTTCATTCTGTAAAAGGAAACATTTATTTTGGTCACCATCTGTCTTAAACGGAATATCTTTTATTCTTTTGCTCTTTTTATGACACTTGGTATTAACCAAGTGACATATAGCGATCGCAAATTCTGTCGGTCTGTCTGTCGGTCCCAGTTTTGCTACTTTAGGCGCTTAAAGGGAAGCTAGGACGATGAAATTTGGCAGGCCTATCAGGGACCGGACCAGATTAAGTTAGAAATAATCTTTTTCCCAATTTGACGATCTGGGGGGGGGGCGCAAAATTTGGGAAAAAATAGAAAAAAATGAAGTATTTTTAACTTGCGAAGGGGTGATGGGATCTTAATGAAATTCGATGTTTAAAAGAATGTCATGTCTCAGAGTTCTTACTTTAAATACTGACCAGATCCGGTGATATTGGGGAGAGTTGGAGGGGGGAACCTAAAATCTTGGAAAATAGAGTGGAGGGCTCGGGATGAAACTTGGTGGGAAACTTGGTAAGCAGAGGTCCTAGATACGTGATTGACATAACCGGAACGGATCTGCTCTCTTTGGGGGAGTTGGGGGGGGGGGGGTTAATTCTATAAAATTAGAAAAAATGAGGTATTTTTAATATACGAAGGAGTGATCGGATCTTAATGAAATTTCATATTGAGAAGGACCTCATAACTCAGATCTTTTAATTTAAATCCCGACCGGATCCAGAGTCATTAAGGGGGGGGGGACCGGAAATCTTGGAAAATACTAAAAGCGGAGAGATCAGGATGAAACTTGGTGGGAAGAATAAAAATGAGTCCAACATACGTGACTGACATAACCGGAACGGATCCACTCTGGATCCGGTGACATATGGGGGAGTTGAGGAGGGGACCTAAAATCTTGGAAAAACGCTTAGAGTGGAGGGATTGGGAAAGAACTTGGTGAGAAAAATAAGCAGAAGTCCTAGGTACGTGACTGACATAACCGGACTGGATCCACCCTCTTTGGTGGAGTTGGGGGGGGGGAGTAATTCGTAAAATGAGGCATTTGTAACTTACGAACGGGTGATCAGATCTTAATGCAATTTGATACTTAGAAGGATCTTGTCCTTTAAACCTCTTATTTTAAATCTCAACCAGATATGGTGACATTTGGAGGAGTTGGATGGGGAAACCGGAATTCTTGGAAAACGTGAAAATTGAGGTATCTTTATCTTACGATTGGGTGATCGGATCTTAATGAAACTTGATTCATAGTAAGATCTTATGTCTCAGATGCTCCATTTTCAACTCGAAGACCCGGGGACATAGGGGGCTGGAGGGGGGAAACAGAAATCTTGGAAAACGCTTAGAGTGGAGAGGTCGGGATAAAACTTAATGGGAAGAATCAGCACAAGTTATAGATACGTGATTGACATAATTGGAACAAATCTGTTCACTTTGGAGGAGTTGGGGGTGTTGATTTGGAAAAATTAATAAAATCGAGGAATTTTAACTTAAAAACGGGTGACCGGATCTTAGTGAAATTTGATATTTAGAAGGAACTAATGTCTCAGAGCTCTTATTTCAAACCCCGACCAGATCTGTTGACATTGGAGGGAGTATTAAGCGAAAACTGGAAATCTTGGTAAACGCTTAGAGTAGAAAAATCGGGATGAAACTTGGTGGGTAGAATAAGCAAATATCGTGGATACGTGATTGACGTAACCGTACTGGATTCACTTTCTTTGGGGGAGTTAGGGGGTAGGGTTCAGTGCTTTGGTGAGTTTGGTGCTTCTGGACGTGCTAGGACGATGGAAATTGGTAGGCGTGTCCGCGAGCTGCACAAATTGACTTGATAAAGTCGTTTTCCCCGATTAGACCATCTGGGGGACTGATGGAAGAGGAAAAAGTAGAAAAAATGAGGTGTTTATAACATACGAGTGGGTGATCGGGTCTTAATGAATTTTGATATTTAGAAGGACCTAGTGACTCAGGGCTCTTATTTTTTAATCCCGATTGGCATTAAGCCTCTGATTTTCCTTTTAAATCATTCTATTGATTCTTAGAATTTTCCTAGAGCTCATACCATATGAGCTCTTGGCTCTTGGCTCGTCCGGCCTCGTCACAAGTGCCATATGAGCTGTTAGCTCTTGTTAGATTGGGTTTAACGTTTTTAGTGTTCAGTCAGGACCGTATCCAGTACTTTTTTGGTGGTGGGGGCTTATAAAAAAACTTAAAAAGGAATATCAAAAAGACATCCAAAATTCGTTTTATGGCACTTGGCAAATACCAAGTGCCATATAGCGACCGCAAATTTTGTTGGTCTGTCGGTCTGTCTGTAGGTCCCGGTTTTGCTAGTTTAGGCACTTACAGATAAGCTAGGATGACGAAATTCGAAATAGTCGTTATGTGAGGGAGTGGGGGACGGTTGATTCCGAAAAATTAGAAAAACGAGGTATTTTTAACTTACGAATGGGTGATCGGATCTTAATGAAATTTGATATTTAGAAGGATATCGTCTCAGAGCTCTTACTTTAAATCTCGACCGGATCCGGGACATTGGGTGGATTTGGAGGGGGAACCTAAAATATTGGAAAACGCTTTGAGTGAAAGGACCGGGATGAAACTTGATGGGAAAAATAAACACAAGTCCTAGATACGTAAATGATGTAATCAGAACTGATTCGCTCTCTTTGGGGGTGTCTTGGGGGAGGGTTAATTCTGAAAAATTAGCAAAAATTAGGTATTTTTAACTTACGAAGGAGTGATCAGATCTTAATGAAATTTCATATTTTGAAGGACCTCGTAACTTTGATCTCTTATTTTAAATCCCGACCGGATCCAGTGTTATTGTGGAGAGTGAAGGGGGGGGCCGAAAATCTTGGAAATCGCTTAGAGTGGAGAGATCAGGATGAAACTTGGTGGGAAAAATAAACGCAAGTCCTAGATACGTGATTGACATAACCGGACTGAATCCACTGTCTTTGGGTGGGGGGGTAGAGGGGATGTTAATTCAGGAAAAATTAGAAAAAATGAGGTATTTCCAACTTAAGAACGGGTGACCGTTCGTGATGTATTTTTAAATTTTGATATTAAGAAGGAACTCGTGTCTCAGAGCTCTTACTTTAAATCCCGACCAGATCCGGTGACATTGGGGGGGGGGGTAAGAGAAATCGTGGAAAACGTTTAGAGAGATCGGGATGAAACTTGGTGAGTAGAATAAGCAAATTTCGTAGATACGTGATTGACTTAACTGGACCGGATCCACTCTCTTTTTTTTGGGGGGGGGGGCTAGGGGAGGGGTCGATGGGGCTAGGGGTAGGGGAGGAAGTCGTTTTCCCCTATTCGAATATCTGGGGGGGGGCTGAAGGGAGAGGAAAAATTAGGAAAAATGAGGCATTTTTAACTTACGAGTGGGTGATCGGAATTAATGAATTTTGATCTTTCGAAGGACCTCGTGTCTCAGAGCTCTTATTTTAAATACCGAACGGCATTAATCCTCTGATTTTCCTTTTATATTAATCTATTGATTCTTAAAATTTTGCTAGAGCTCATGCCATTTGAGCTCTTGACTCTTTGCTCTTCCGACCTGGTCAAAAATGCCACAAAATACGAATTAACGATAATATATAACCGTGTTTTTTTTGTATTTAAAATTCAATTTGCAACCATTATTTTACTATTCAAAATGAATATCATAAAGTTCTGTCCAAAATCTGAATGTTTTGTTTAGTGGTGTATTTTCAAAGTTGTAATATATGAAACAATCAAGTTTCAAGAAACTTGAATTCTCAAGTTTAGGTAATTATTTGACTTTATTTCTGCTCGTCTTTGGTTTAATTTAGCTCTTTAATTCTTTTGAAAAATTTATTTTTTGAAAAGTGTTTTTAAATTAATTACTGTTCGTTTTTAATTAATAATATTTTTCATTTGCTAATAAAAGAAATACTTTTAAACTTTTGTTTTTGTTTTTTTTCTGTTGGTGTTTTGGTTTTTTCGTTTTTTTTTTGTTTTTTTTTTTAGTTAAAATTCTAAATTGCTATGTTTATGTCAAACAAAAAGTTTCGACAAATTGGGTTAAAAGATTTGCTATAGAATTTTAGTTGAATGAGGAGCGATAATATAAGTCAAACAAATGGACTGGAAAGCTCCATAATTTTCTGCCTTCTTTACGGCTGAAGCTATCCAGACCCTGATCATGTTACTATATTGAATAAAGACAAATATTGAACGACCTCTTCATTATAAGAATCTTGCTGTGTCTTTTCTGTTCTTAATTACTTGCTTGTTTAAATAAATTCATTCTGAGTTCATCTATTAAAATGAGTTTCGATTACTTGTTTAGAAACTAAAAATATCATATCAAGAATCAATGCAACTGGTTTTGTTTTGGGTTGAGGTTCCTGTACTTCTGACACTTTAATTGAGATGTCTTCATGGCCTGAAAAATCGCAATAAGGATCGATACAATTTCGTTTTTCATCAAAAATTTATTTTTCTTTGTAAGTTCCCCCTGTCCTTCACGACGTTAAAATATAAAATTTGCTTGGTCACCCGTCCAATATTCTCTCAAAGTTTTTTTTAGCTCGATTCTTTAAGCTGCTAGTTTATGCCCTCAGCCGTACCTGAGATATTGCAGATACGTATTTTGGACAACTTGCATGCAAAGGTTTTTTCCCTTTGTTCAGCATCCCCTTCAGTATTCCCTGGTCGTTTAGTGTAGTGCCCTTAGCTGTTCCTGAGAATTGCAGGTAGCCTAAACCTTTTTGACAACCTGGGTAGACATAGTGTCTTTTGATGTGGTTCAAGATATCCCTTAACATTCCTTGAAAGTTTCAGCTTATTATCCTTAGCCGTTCATTAGGTACAGAAACGTCACTTTGACAACCTGGATGCACATAGTTTATTTTGAAAATCTTAAGGTGGTTAAATGTAATAGATTTATGGTATTTCACTTACGCTCTTTTTTACCCTTTTTGGAACGGTATTTTTTTCAGATTCATATTATAATTTGCTTTATTTTTCATCTTCAAACCCACTTGAACTCAAATTTTCTAAGACTATCGTTTTTAGCGAAGTATTGTCGGAAAACTTATTTTGTCTCCTTATCTCACTCTTTCTCTCCATCACTCTTTCTCTCACTCGTTCGCACTTCTTGTAGTTTGTTGTTTTACTTTAGTGCAGAAATAAAGTCTAGTAGGTAGACTTTATTTATACTTTTTTGTTTTCAATTTTATTCCCTATAGATTAAAAACCAAATAATTATGGCTATCGTTATCCCTGGGGGTCATAATTTCAGGTGGAGGAGGAAGAAGGCCCCTCAAATGTACACTCAGCAGGGCCAACTGCCGTGTTCACGCGTCAGATGAGTTACAAACCTTCTCCCAGTAATGGGTTAAATTGCATGGTGAAGCAGAACACCATCGTGGGAGGATCCTCTATAGGAGGACAACTGCGGCAGGGCGTAAGATCCAGAATTATGGACAACGGCCTCTGTAAAGGGCTGCCTCGACCCTTTCGGGGTACCTGCAAGACTAGGAAACTTGCGGTCAATTTTTCCCACTTGAGGAGTGGCGCCCCTCGAGGAAATTATAGCCTAGTAAACAACACAGCACTCGTACGGGATTCTGATTATTGGATAATTTTCTGGGCATGGTTTGTTTTGATTGGCGTTTTCGGGCTGAAAAACCTCTTCCTAGCTAATTTATCTACTATGGGCTGCCTCCCCGTAGTAGCATAATATTTGTAGGCATGAATATATAATGAGTCGGAGGTAATAGGCTTGGGACTGTCTGTGCAGGATTTCGACTCTTGTTGATAGAAGAGCATCGCCAAGTGCTGAAAACCATGTTGTGACCAAGATGGGCCCAGGATTGCACAAAGCCTCCAACTTACTGGAGGTCCCAGGGACTTCTTGCTGTCCGGTTCTAAGCCGGCTTAAGCGCTTCGGTGTAGACTTGAGAAGATATGTTGGTCCCCATCCTGCACTGGTATCCGGGATCACTGCTTTTCTTGAGGCCAAAATAATTTCAAAGATTTAAAGAACATGAAAATTGGAACTTGGAATGTTACGACGTTAAAAAATGACTATCGCATCGACATTTTGACTGACGAATTCAGACGGTTTGAACTGGATTTATTAGGAGTTTCAGAAACTCATATCCCAGGGGTAGGAAGCATGAAATTAGGTGACATAGAATTTGTTTACTCAGGAAGGAAGGATGGGGTACATAGACAGGGAGTAGGGCTCATGATGAATAAGGCAGCTGCTAAGTCTTGTTTAGGCTGGGAAGGTATTAATAATAGAATACTAATTGCTCATTTTATGACTAAAAAGTTTAGGGTATCAGTTATAGTAGTATATGCCCCCATTGAACCAACTGATGGAGATACTAGTGACTCAGATGAATTTTACTTACAGTTACAGGAGCAAATAGACAGGGTACCAGGTAGAAATATGGTGTTTTTGCTAGGAGATTTTAATGCCCAAGTTGGTAGAAATAGGGATAGATGGTATCCTAGCCTAGGTAAATTTGGTGTAGGAAAAGAAAACAGTAATGGCTATAGGCTTTTGCAATTTTGTAGGTATAACAGCCTAGTTATAACCAATACGGTGTTTGGTCACAAAATGGCCCATAAGTTGACATGGTATTCACGTGATGGTAAGACAGCAAACCTTATTGATTATGTTATTGTAAACAGAAGACTAGCAGCATCAATACAAGATACTAGGGTGTATAGGAGTGCCGTTATTGATGTTAAAAGTAAAGATCACCATCTAGTAGTGTCTAAGGTTAATTTAAAGCTGAAATTTCGGAAGAGTAACTCCCTCCCGGAAAGTTATGATGTTGGTAGACTTCAGGATGAAAATTTGAGAAAAAAATTCCAGGAACAGTTGAGTACTAAACTTGAGGGTTTAAAATTTGACAATGTGGAAGATGGATGGAATAATTTCAGAAAAACAATTTGTGAAGTTGCTGATGGCGTCCTAGGGAAGAGTGCTAAGACAGCAACTAGGAATATTAGTGAAAAAGCTTTAGGTTTAATAGAGAGTAGAAGGGGTTTGTATAAGAATTATCTGAGCGATAGGTCGTATGAAAACAAAAGGAATGTAAAGAGAGTGGAGAAAGCATTAAAATATGAACTAAGGAGATGTGAAATGGAGGCGATGGATAAAATTGCTGAGGATCTGGAAGATGCGGCTAGACGGCATAATAGTAAAATATTATACTGGCATGTTAATAAATTGAAAGGGAGTAGCCGATCCGGACTAGTCCCAGTTAAAGATAGAAATGGGGCCACAATTAGTGATAAGGAAAAAGTTAAAGAAAGATGGGTGGAACATTTTGAGAATGTGCTAAACCGAGATACAGTTGCAGGAAAAGATATAGATGAAAATGAAAAAGTTTGTGATACCTTGGATGTGAAGGAAGATTTGTTTAGTGAGGAAGAATTAGCGACAGTACTAGAAGGATTAAAAAATAATAAGGCCCCAGGTGCTGATAGTATGATTAATGAGTTCCTTAAATATGGTGGCTCTGAGGTTAGGAATAAGCTACTGAAGATTATGAACATGATTTTTGAAAAAGGGGAAGTACCCAATGATTTTAGGAAAACCTTAATTAAACCACTGTATAAGAAAGGTGACAAAAGTGAATGTCGTAATTATCGAGGCATTAGTCTAGTCTCTGTAGGTAGCAAATTACTGAGTAATATGATACTTTTTAGACTGAGACATGCTGTAGACAAAGTTTTAAGGGAAGAACAATGCGGTTTTAGAAAAGGTAGAGGATGTGTCGACCATGTTTTCACTCTTAGGTTAATAATTGAGAAGTCCCTTCGTTGTCAAACACCTTTGGTCCTTAGTTTTATCGATTATGAGCAAGCTTTCGATTCTGTTGATAGAACAGCGTTAACAAAGGTCTTATCGTTATATGGTATACCAGAAAAATACATTAAAGTGATTTGCGCTATGTACGAGAATAATACTGCTGCGGTTAAGGTAGGAAATGAGGTTAGTAACTGGTTTTGTATTAAATCAGGAGTTAAGCAGGGTTGTGTTCTATCCCCCTTTATATGGATCATTGTGATGGACTTCGTCTTAAGGAGCACAGGAAAGGCAATTGGAGACCATGGAATCAAATGGGGAGGAAGAACGCTCCTGGACTTAGATTATGCTGATGATTTAAGCATATTAGATGAAAGTGTGAGCAAAATGAATGAATTTTTAGAGGTTTTACGAGTTCAGGGTGCTAAAATAGGCTTGAAAATTAATGTTAAGAAGACTAAATCACTAAGGCTAGGAATAAGTGAAGATGAACAGGTGACCTTAGGTAACGAAAAGATTGATCAGGTTGGGAGCTTCAGTTACCTTGGTAGTATTATTAGTAAAGATGGTGGGAGCAGTGAAGATGTTAAAAGTAGAATAGCTAAAGCTCAGGGTGTTTTTTCACAGTTAAAAAAAAGTTTGGAAGAATAGAAAGATAAGCCTACAAACCAAGATTAGAATATTGGAAGCTACAGTGATGACAGTGGTCAAATATGGCTCTGAAGCATGGACACTCCGAAAAGCAGATGAAAATTTACTAGATGTTTTCCAGAGAAATTGCCTACGGATTGTTCTGGGTACCCGGCTGACTGACCGTATTTCAAACAGTAAAAGGTAAAGGTAAAGGATACGGCATTAGACTTTACAGTCCCTACCGGCGGTGCTGATCTCCGTTTCTTGGCCCTTCAGCCAGGAAGTACAATGGGGGGTTGGGGGCCAGCCATCCTGTGCTTGCGCACACCCTTCCTGTTTACCTTCCCCAGATTTCTCCAGGTACCCATTTAGAGCTGGGTCGACTCTGGCTAAGCTTACAGAGTCACGCCACTGACCCCCGTCCCAACTGAAGAATTGGGTACACCGGGATTCGAACCCGCGTCCTCTCAGACAAAGGATCCCGAATCCAGCGCATCAACCAACTCGGCCAGGACGGCTCCTTCAGACGGCAACCTTCAAACAGTAGGTTGTACGAAAAGTGTGGTTCAATCCCGCTTTCTGGGGCTATAATGAAAGAAAGGTTGAGATGGCTAGGCCACGTTCTACGGATGAAGGATGACAGATTACCGAAGATTGTCCTTTTTGGCCAACCGTCTGGGGCTACACGGAAAGCAGGTCGTCCTTGTCTGGGTTGGGAGGATGTCATAAATAAGGATTTAAAGGAAATGGGAACTTCCTGGGAGGGTGTAAAGAGGGAGGCTTTAAATAGATTAGGTTGGAGGAGGAGCGTGCGTAGCTGTGTTGGCCTCAGGCGGCTTGGTGCTGCAGTGAGTTATTAGTAGTAGTAGTAGTATAAAATCCACCTCATGGTATTTCCTGAAATATTCAACTTTATACCATTTGACGTTCCTGAGACATTCCAGGTATACCCTTATGAAAACCTTGGTGGACATTATTTTAATAATATAGTTTAATGATAATAATATATAAATTAATAATATATATTATTTTAATTTAATAATATATCAATAATAATAGATTATTGTCTTTTGGTGTGGTTCAAAATCGCTCAGAAATTTCCCTAAAAGTGTCAATAGTGTCAATTTAATTTCTTTAGCGGATCCTTAGATATTGTGAATACGCCCCTTTGATCGCCTGGATGCATTTAGTGTCTTTTGATTTAGTTAAACATCCCGTCAACGTTTCCTGAAAGGTTTAACTTGATATCTTGACATCCTGGATGCACGTAGTGTCTTTTGATTTAGTTTAATATCCCCTGGAAGTTTCAATTTGATACCCTTAGCCGTTCTTGAGACTTTGTAGATTCTCCCCGTTGAAAACCTGTATCACATGGTGTATTTTGATTAGTTCAGCCTTCCTCTCAAAATTCCCTGAAAGTTTTATCTTGATACCCTAAGCCTTTTTGACATCCAGGCTTAAAATTTCTCAATAATAAGGATTGTATTAAACAATGCACAACTTGTATTATTGACAGCCCTTGTCCTAGGGACTGTAGGGGGTCATGTTATCTCCAGGGGTATGTTTATTGAATCTTTCAACTATTGAAGTAAAATTAACTTCTCAAAATTTTGATCGATGTCTTTGGGGGATCAAGCGTGGGACATAAAGCTAAAACGGCATTTGAAAGAAGCTGGTTTCCTTCGCTTCATAAAAAAGAACACTAGAAATTTTAATTTCCAATCTAATGAGCCCCCTCTAATGTTTCTACGACCGCTCCTTCCATATGAAGTGACCTGGTCGAAAGAAAGAAAAAAAAAAGTAAATATCACTTTGAAGCCAAAGTGCTCTGAATTTAAAGTTATTCGTTAATTAGGCAGCACTAAGACTCTTGCTAGACGGTTTGCTAAATATCACAACACAACAATCACACTGCTTTGCCTCCAACGTAAATACAACCGTATCTATTTGTTCATTCATCATTAAACGGAAGACATTCATCTTATGCAGCATCCATTGCTAGTTCAACAGCTATCTCGATTTACTTCTAAATTATGGCTGCCACAAACTTCAACGTAAAACTGAGCCTAAGCTATTGTTTTTTATATATATATATATATATATATATATATATATATATATATATATATATATATATATATATATATATATATACTTCGGTTGAGTGGAAATGCTTTCACACTGTCAAAAAGCTTTTCATCATAAAATTAAATCCAAGCTATTCATAAATCGGTGCTTCCAATTAAGCGGAGATGCAGTTACGGCGGAAATATTCAGTAACTCTTTCAAAAATATATAGAGAAATGTAATTCAGTCGAAAAAAGAAAATAGAGACAAAGTTGCAACATACGATAGATATTTGTCTGTGGACCGCATAACATACTCTAAACGCTATAGCGTTTCCTATATGAAGCGTCACAAGGCTCCAATGTTTATTATTTTTTACTAGCTGGTAGTTTTTTACTAGTTGGTGGGGGTGCTTCGCGCCCCCCAAGCCCCCCCCCGCGCGCGTAAGTCGTTACGCACCATATTAGTTATGCGCCATTGTAGTTGTGTCCCTGTGTCCCACCTGTGATATATATATATATATATATATATATATATATATATATATATATATATATATATATATATATATATATATATATATATATATATATATATATGTATATGTTTTTAACTCCGTAAAACTTGCGAATATACAGCATTCTTCGATGTCCCATTGTCTGTGCATATAAATAGATTGTCAGGTTTACCGACTCTTGAACATGCAACATAAAATTGTCCATGGGAAAAACAATTCGTATTCAGATCTATACCTCATTATTCTAATGATTGCCCTTGAGCTTTGTTGATGGTGATTGCTAATCGAACATTCCCTGTGTCCCCGTCGTCATTTATATATCCCCCTGTGCCCCCGGCATCCCCGTTTTTCCCGGTCGTCATTTATATTCCCAGTATCCCGGTCGTCATTTGTGTCCCAGTGTCCCAGTCTGTAATTTCTCTTTGAGCGTCCCGGTCGTCATTTATATTCCCTGTGTCCCGGTCGTCATTTGTGTCCCGGTGTCCTGGTCTGTAATTTATCTTTGAGTGTCCCGGTCGTCATTTATATTCCCTGTGTCCCGGTTTTTAGTTTTGTATTTTTTTCCTTTATTTTTCAGTTTTTTTCCTTTTTTTAGTTTTTTTTTCTTTTCAGTTTTTAGTTTTTTTAGTTTTTTTATTACTTTTTAGGTTTTTTTCTTTTTAGTTTTTTTTTGTTGTTTTTGCCTTTTTTTAGTTTTTTTTTAGTTTTTTCTTTTTTATTTTTAGTTTTTTATCTTTTCTTTAGTTTCTTTTTTAGCTTTTTTAGTTTCTTTGGTATTTTCTTTTTAGTTTTTTTTTGTAGTTTTTACCTTTTTTAGTTTTTTTTTCTTCTTTTGTATTAATGCTAAAGCCATGGTTCGAACCTGGAACCTCTCGGACCTAGAACCTGGAACATAACGCTTTACCAACTCAGCTACTTCGGCTTGAATACATTCGGTTTTGAATTGGTATATGATAAAATAATTCAGACCTCATATGCGGACAGACAGACAGACACACAAACAAACAACTATATATATATATATATATATATATATATATATATATATATATATATATATATATATATATATATATATATATAGAGAGAGAGAGAGAGAGAGAGATTTTTCCCCCAGAGGCACTTCATATGGAAGAGGTGGTCGTATAAGCTTCGGAGTGGGATCAATCGATTGGAAATCAGAAATCCCATGAAATCCTAAATTTTCTGGAAATTTATCCAAGATTATCAGAATATTATCAAAATTTATCCAGATCTTCAACTGATTTGTCTTTGCCCCCCACCCTTCCAAAACAAAATCCCGACTATTTCTCTGTACCCTTTGTCCCCCTATTAGGGGCTCTGCCAATCACACTATTTTTCATAGCTGTATGCACCACCTGTATCTTCCCTTTCAAGATTTGCCCAATAAAATAGGTTATTGTAATATATCAATATTGTTTTGTAAAAAAAAACAAAAACAAAACATATTGTGTGTTTTGCCATAGCATGCCTCAACAGTTCCTGTCTTTTGTCTTAATAATTAAACCCAGTCTTTGATGAGATGACGTAATGAAATGAAAGCAGTCATTGATGATAAAAGTAAATAATTTTTTAAAACATCAATTTTATAAAAAAAAAAGAGAAAAATGCTCCTCGTAACGATTGCTTAGCAGCCAAGAATTTTCTTCAAATATGAGGATTTAGGTCTGTAATAGTCGTACTGTTTTCCTTAGGTTATGACTATTTAAATTTTCGAGACCCCCAAAAGATGTCATTTAACCAAAATGGGGGGAAGGGGCAAATGAATTTAAAATATAGGGAGGGTCAAATTTGTCGTTTTTCCAATTCTCCCAATGAAAATACCAAAAGAAGGTATTTTTAAATGACAATACCATAAAAAAAGGTATTTTGTCTGTCTTCTATCCCTCCCAAATGACGATATTGAAGACGCTGGGATGTATGTTTTGGCTATGTGTTGATACAGGCGAGAGTGTACCAAGAAGGATCTTTATATCCTGAACTTCCGTCAAGTTCTCAAAATTTCGTCGTGTAATTTTCCTGTTTTTCCACCCCTCTACCTTCCACAAGAAATAAACTCCAAGGCTCGTATATGTATCAATATGGTAGGTATAGGCTATGGCGTAGATTTACAGTTGACATCCTTATAACCAAATCTGTTCAAAACTTCTATCAAAAGTTCTGGAATTTTTTAATATTTCTAATCTAATTAAATCAGTCTTTTGCCTGAAATTTGTGCCTGATTTATTCTTTTTGGAACCTTCGAAAAATTGTTTTGTTTTTTTGCATACAAATATGACAAGTAATTTCTTTGTGTGGGGTCCTAGTATCCCGCTTCGACTTAAGTGTCTACGAATTACCCAAACTTACAGCTATGGTGTGCCTAAGCAAATGTGTCACCTTTTTGTGTAACCATGGGGGTTAAAGACAACATTCACTTTATGCAGTAAAAATGTCAGAATGCTGAATTTTTTTAGCACGAAAAGTATTTCGTTTTGTGTGGGAATGTAAATGTCAAGTAAAACAAGTAGCGCCCTTCTGCGCTTGTGTTTCAAATGACATAAGGGAATGAGCGAAAGATTTATGCATCTTCGTCCGAAATTTTTCAGTTTTTTCGTCCAACTATCCTTTAAATCAGCTACTTTTTATAGGGGTTTAAGTAATTATTTAAAAAATGATTTAAATAACTTACTTACTTAATCTCCTTACGTCTCCTACGCTGCTGGCACATAAGGTGACAGCGGTGCCTCTCAACGACGACCTCTGAAGAACTTGCGGCCAGAGGTCTTCCAGAGATGTTCCCTCTCTCTCCAGGCATCGGCCAACCGTCACTCTCTGCTGTCTGCGTCTTCTAATACCAGGTGGGACCTAGAACCAGAAGCCATGGGGGAGCATGCAATCGCCCATTCGGACCAAGTGGCCCCAATTTAAGAAACAATGACAGAAAAAATGACAACTTCGAGAAGCATAAAATCTCCATGAAGGGAAATGACAAATTCTGTAATAAAATTGTTTTATGAATTTATGCATTTTATATTGTTTTTATAAATGTGCGAGCAGCGATCTGCTCTTAATATTGTTATCTATTGAAATTATGCTCAAATAGCCTCGATGTAAGGTGACCAAACTCCTGGTAGTTACTTTAAGTGGTTAGAGCATAACGCTGCCGAGCTTCACACATTGGTGAGCATTGTTCCTCGATCTAGTATTTATTGAAAACTTTTGTTTCAATATTTATTTTAAATGAAACAAATATTTGATTATTATTTTTTGTCTGTTATTCAACCTTATGAAATAGCAGTGAAAGTTCTGAAGGAGGCTGGATCTTTTTATAACAAAAAGTATTTCTTTTGTTGTGTTGGTGTGTCAATGTCAAGTAAGAATTGTAGCACCATTCTGCGCATGTATTTTAATTCCTAGGAAGTGCAATAGCGCTGGTTAAGTAAAGAGCGAAGTGGCACAATATATTATTTTTCTTTTCTTTCCACCGGCTGTATTTGCATACTACTACCATAGCTACTATTTCTACTACTACTACGACAACTACTGGAACTAAAGTTACGTGTGTGAAGGTAAAAATTAGGGGTAATACTTCGAAGCAATTAGAATTAAATCAAAACAGACTATTGTTCTCGGGGAGGAGATACAAGATAATCAAAAAGAAGAGGCTTACCCCCCATGAAATTTGTCTAGCTGTATGAAGGAACAGTTTTTTCACCTGTGTTTTTATGACCAACTTACAACTCCAAAAAAAATTTGCTTTTTTGTTTTTAGAAGATTTATTTTTACCGACATTTTAAGACTAATTTAAGAGTTTGAGAAATATTTTGGGTACGGCCCTGAACTATTATTAAATATTGCAGACACTTTAGCTCCTTGGATTTGAAAATTCTTTTTAAGGAGCAAGTCCTTGCCAGAACAGTCTAGGAAATTTAAATTGCCCCCTCACCCACTTCCAAAATAAATTCTGTCATTTGTGCCTGGTAATGGATTCGCCGTTATGTAAATTGTACAATGAGTTAAGTGAATAAATTAATTCTTGTATTATTGGGTGTTTGAGGAAAACAAGAGTATTTGTCAAAACTCCAAAAAATTAAGTAAACAACGAAAATAATGTTATATCTGTTATTTGTCTATCCTTTTTGGGAGAACATTCAGCTAAAATTCTTGCGAAAAGTTCATAAATTTTCAACTAAAAACTATTTTTTCCTGACAACGCAATCATGGTCATTCTTCAAACCACCGGTGTCGTAATGCTACCAGTGACTATCGGAGCGAAATTTTCATATCATTCCCCTTATTTTCTACTTTTTATGGCACTTGGTATTAACCAAGTGACATATAGCAGTCGCCAATTCTGTCGGTCTGTCGGTCTGTCTGTCTGTCGGTCCCGGTTTTGCTACTTTAGGCACTTCCAGGTAAGCTAGGACGATGAAATTTGGCAGGCGTATCAGGGACCGGACCAGATTAAATTAGAAATAGTCGTTTTCCCGATTTGACCATCTGGGGGGGAGTGGGGGCCCGGTTAATTCGCAAAAAATAGAAAAAATGAAGTATTTTTAACTTATCAGCGGGTATTTGGATCTTAATGAAATTTGATGTTTGGAATGATATTGTGTCTTAGAGCTCTTATTTTAAATCCCGACCGGATCTGATGACATTGGGGGGAGTTGGAGGGGGAAAACCTAAAGTCCCGGTTTTGCTACTTTAGGCACTTCCAGGTAGGCTAGGACGATGAAATTTGGCAAGCGTATCAGGGACCGGACCAGATTAAATTAGAAATAGTCGTTTTCCTGATTTTACCATCTGGGGGGGGAGTAGGGGCCGGTTAATTCGGAAAAATAGAAAAAATGAAGTATTTTTAACTTATGAGCGGGTGATTGGATCTTAATGAAATTTGATGTTTGGAATGATATTGTGTCTCAGAGCTCTTATTTTAAATCCCGACTGGGTCTGATGACATTGGGGGGAGTTGGAGGGGGGAAACCTAAAATCTTGGAAAACACTTAGAGTAGAGGGATCGGGATGAAACTTGATGGGAAAAATAAGCGCAAGTCCCAGATACATGATTGACATAATCGGAACTTATTTGTTCTCTTTGGGGTAGTTGGGGGGGGAGTAAGTCTTAAAATTAGAAAAATGAGGTATTTTCAACTTACGAACGGGTGATCGGATCTCAATGAAATTTGATGTTTAGAAGGATATCGTGTCTTAGAGCTCTTATTTTAAATCCCGACCAGTTCTGGTGATGGGGGCGGGGAGTTGGGAGGGGGAACCTAAAACTTGGAAAACACTTAGAGTGGAGGGATCGGGATGAAACATGGTGGGAAAAATAAACACAAGTCCTAGATAGATGATTGACATAAACGGAACGGATCCGCTCTCTTTTGGGTAGTTGGGGGGGGGGGGGGTTAATTCTGAAAAATTAGAAAAAATGAGGTATTTTTAACTTACGAATGGGTGATTGGATCTCCATGAAATTTGATTTTTAGAAGGATATCGTGGCTCAAAGCTCTTATTTTAAATCCTGACCGGATCTGGTGACATTGGGGGAAGTTTGGGGTGGGGAGACCTAAAATGATGGGAAACGCTTAGATTTGAGGGATTGGGATGAAACTTGGTTGGGAAAATAAGCAAAAGTCTTGCATACGTAATTTACATAATTGGAACGGATCCGCTCAATTGCGGGGGGGGGGGTAATTCTGAAAAATAAGAAAAATAACGTATTTTTAACTTACGAAGGAGTGATCGGATCTTCATGAAACTTCATATTTAGAAGGACTTCGTAACTCTGATATCTTATTTTAAATCTCAACCGGATCAAACGTAATTGGGGGGGGGGCAGTTGGGGGGACCGGAAATCTTAGAAAATACTTAAAGCGGTGAGATCAGGATGAAACTGGATGGAAAGAATAGAAACCTGTCTAAGATACGTGACTGACATAACTGGAACGGATCTGCTCTCTTCGGTGGAATTTGGAGGGGGGAGGTAATTTTGAAAATTGAGGTATTTGTAACTTACGAAAGGGTGACCAGATCTTAATGAAATTTGATATTTAGAAGGATCTTGTGCTATAAAGTTTAACTTTAGGTTCTGACCTTCTAACAAGTGCCAAATGAGCTCTTGGCTCTTGGCTCTTCCGACCTCGTACCATATGAGCTCTCGGCTCTTCCGACTTCGTCCAAATGAGCTCTTGGCTCTTGGCTCTTCCGACCTCGTACCATATGAGCTCTCGGCTCTTCCGACCTCGTCACAAGTGCCATATGAGCTCTTAGCTCTTGTTTTTAAAATGTCTGTGCAACTTCCCCTGAAATAAATCCAGCATACTTGCCTGTCCTTTAATGCTCAGAAAATATACATTTTCTTCCGGATTTCAGTCAGTTTATTTGCTAATTCTTCAATTGAGCTGTGATTGATTCAAAAGGGGATAAGCTACTAGACAAGTAGTTCCGCAAATGAGGTTAAACGAAATGAAATTCGGTTTAGGAGCGTTTAACTATCAGTTCAAACTGTACTGGTTCAGAACAATTATTCCTGCGTTTAAGACGCAGCAAAACGCTCAAGGTATCCAGAGCTTTGTTGTCTGCAATTATTTCTGGAATCGAGAAGCGAGAGATAATGCATTTTCAGGTATTGTAAAAATGGTTGGGACCTGTCGATTCGTTGTTTTTTTTAATGCTAGTGGACTAACCTTATAGTGTCCATTTTAAAGTTTTACTATGCTAATACTAACGAGTTATCGCAGCACCACACCGTCTAAAGCCATCACGGCTGTTAGTACTTCGGAAATGCTGGCAACTCATCGTGTCATCCAGCACAGCTCCCCAAAGCCTCCTTGCATCCCCGTTGGTTAAGAGCTACTGTTCCCAAATATATACAATGGAATTCCTACTCTCTTCAAATCTTTTCTTATGACATCTTCCTGTCCCATTTGAGGATTTTTGTTTGGCCTCAATTTGATTGCCAGAAAGCCCAATTCTTGGCAAAATGTCATCCGTAAACCATGACTTTACCCCCTTAACTCTTCTTTCATTACTACTTTAAACTGTAGGATCAAACCACATTTTTTGTAAAGCTTATTTTCTATTCACCCCCCCCCCTCAAACAAAAGCATAAAATTACCCTTATACAATGTTACTGGAAAGCAACTAGCATACAATCTTCGACTTTTTTTTAGCATGGAATTAGTCAAATTGCCTTCTGAAAAAGAAATTACTATATCTTGGAAACTTACAAAGGTGGAGGGAACTTGTTAGGAAACGTCAGATACAAAAATTCAACTCAACCACATTGGGCTTTAAAAAACATGGAAGATAGTGTCACATAAAACCTTTTGGATTATACAGCTGAACTATTGAGCATTTTTTTCAAAGCAGAAAAACGGTGGTTTTTATATTGCCAACAACATATTGTAGCATTGGATTATATCAGATTTTCTTTCATAGCAATCACACAGTTCGTGGTAACGAACTTTAGGTAATGAACGACCCGGCTCAATAGTAACTGAAACTCTAAAAACGGAATTTTGATACCAACTGATATATAAAAAAATCGGCCTTTTATGCTATTTTCAAATATGTTAGTTTCATTAAATTTGGCCTTACCCATCAAAGGTTACGAGCCTGAGAAAATTGCCTTTTTTTCGAAAAAAGGAAAAACATCCCCTAAACGTCGCAGAATCTTAAAGAAAATCACACTATCAGATTCAACGTATCAGAGAACCCTACTGTAGATGTTTCAAGCTCCTATTTGCAAAAATGTGGACCCAGTGGTCCTAGAATATCTTGAGAGGGTTCATTTGAACGGAAATTAAAAGTTCCACTGCCCTTTTTAAGCGACCAAAAATGGTAGGGCAACTAGGCTCCCTCCCGCTCCCCCTTTTCTCAAGATCGTCCTATTAAAAAGATAGCCCTTTTGCTCAACATAGTTGAAAGGCCGAATTAGTATGTCTTTTGTGTTGTCATGACCCCCTCAGCTCATGGGAAAAGTTATTTAAGTTGCAAAATTTGACCATTGTTTACGTGGTGACCATTTATCGGGTGAGGGGGGTGAATGTTCTACTGGTGGGATTTTACACGGGGATAATTCTCCGTGGGGAGGGAAGTATTCAGGGGGTGAATTTCTCAGGGAAAATTTCACACTGGAGAAATTTGCCAGAATTCTGGTACCAAATTCTACTTCTGTCTTGCTTTCTCTTTGCCGACTGAATTTTACGCGTGGAGATGTTAAGGGTAAGTGTCTGGGATAAATTTTCACCAGGGTTGAATTATCTAGAGAATAAATCCGTGTGGAGGAGGAATTTTTACGTAGAGGAATAGCCAGATTTCCTGGTATTATTTTAAAAACGATCAAAAATTAAATAAGAAAACAAGTTTCATCAACCGAAAGTAAGGAGCAACATTGAAACTTAAAACGAACAGAAATTATGACGTATATGAGGGGGGTTACTCCTCCTCAACACCTCGATTTTTACGCTAAAGTTTGAATTCTGTCCCAATTTTTTCCCATTTTTTTAATAAAAAAATAGAATGACTCCTGAAACTATGTTATTTCTATGTTCCTTTAATTAAACAATCAGAAGTTTTTCAAAATACTAAAAAACTTTAGCGTAAAGAGTCAGGTGTTGAGTCGATTCGTTTTAATTCATAATATTGCCCCTTACTTTCGGGTAAGGAGCGACCCGGCTCAATAATAACCAAAACTAAAAAAAAATTGAATTTTGATATCAATAGCTACATCAAAAGAACCGCATTTTAATGCTGATCTTAAATATATAAGTTTCATCAAGTTTAGTCTTACCCATCAAAAGTTACGAGCCTGAGAAAATTTGCCTTATTTAAGAAAATAGGGGGGAAACCCCCTAAAAGTCTCAGAATCTTAACGAAAATGAAATCATCAGATTCAGCGTATCAGAGAACCCTACTGTAGAAGTTTCAAGCTCCTATCTACAAAAATGTGGAATTTTGTATTTTTTGCCAGAAGACAAATCACGGGTGCGTGTTTATTTGTTTGTTTTTTCTTTTCCCCAGGGCTCATCGTATCGACCAAGTGGTCCTAGAATGTCGCAAGAGGGCTCATTCTAACGGAAATGAAAAGTTCTAGTGCCCTTTTTAAGTGACCAAGAAAATTGGAGGGCATCTAGGCCCCCTCCCACGGTCATTTTTTCCCAAAGTCAACAAATCAAAATTTTGAGATAGCCATTTTGTTCAGCATAGTCGAAAACGATAATAACTATGTCTTTGGGAATGACTTACTCCCCCACAATCCCTGGGGGAGGGGCTGCAAGTTACAAACGTTGACCAGTGTTTACATATAGTAATGGTTATTGGGAAGTGTACAGACGTTTTCAGGGGGGTTTCATTTTGTTTGGGGGTGGGGCTGAGGGGAGGGGACTATGTTGGAGGATCTTTCCTTGGAGGAATCTGCCATGGGGGAAGAAAAATTCAATGAAAAGGGCGCAGGATTTTCTAGCATTACTATAAGAAAACAATGAAAAATAAACATGAAAACGTTTTTTCAATTGAAAGGATGGAATAGCCTTGAAACTTAAAACGAACAGAGATTATTACGCATATGAGGGGTTCTAAAAATACTTTAGCATAAAGAGCGAGGTATTTAGGAGGAGATAAATACCTCTCTCTTTATGCTAAAGTATTTTTAGTTATTTCAACTATTTATTCTACGGCCTTTCTGATTCAGGGGTCATTCTTAAAGAATTGGGACAAAACTTACGATTTAGTGTAAAGAGCGAGGTATTAATGAGGGTACAAACCCCCTCGTATACATAATAAAAATATAAGATTAAGAAAGTTTGTTACGTAAGTTAATTCTTAAGTTACGTATATTTTTTACTAATAAAAACATTCGTTAAAAATTAAAAGTTTTAGTTGCAGTTTTAAGTAACCGAAAAATTGAAGGGCAACTAGGCCTCCTTCTCCACCCCTTATTTCTCAAAATCGTCTGATCAAAACTAAGAGAAAGCCATTTAGCCAAAAAAGAATTAATATACAAATTTCATTTTAATAATTTATGTGCGGAGAGCCCAAACCAAACATGCATTAATTCAAAAACGTTCAGAAATTAAATAAAAAAAACTAAATTTTTTTAGCTGAAAGTAAGGAGCGACATTAAAACTTAAAACGAACAGAAATTACTCCGTATATGAAATGGGTTGTCCCCTCCGAAATCCCTCTCTCTTTACGCTAAAGTTTGACTCTTTGCCACAATTCTATTTTTTAAAACAATTAAAAGCTTTAGCGTAAAGAGCGATTTTTACCGAAGGAGCTGGGTGGCAGAAGTATACCAAGGGTGGGGAAACCTTAAAATTGTCTAGCAATCTCTAGTTACTGGTCTTACAAAGGCATAACCACAATTTCACAATTCCATTTAAGGAATTTGCACTTGTGTACTGAAATTAACCTTTCTAATTTCGGTCCATTTTGACACTACTTAAAGCCAAAAAGAAAATTTACTGTTCTGCACTTCCAAGTAAAAAGAAAGTGTGTTTGAATGCTATGAGCTTATTTTTGCGAATCATTTTCTGGACTACTTCTGGAAAACTTAATTTCTGGAGTGATAAATGACTCTGCTTCTTAAAAACCTATTTTTATTTTTGTTTTGTGACGGATATCAAGTGTGATTGCAAAGAACAAAAGTGTGAGTTTGAAGGTAAGGGGAGTTCGAGTTTTATGCTGTTGGAAAAAAGGTGAAATATTTATCCCCCAATCCTTACGAAACAGTAGATGCTACTGTGCCTTTTTTTATGCTCGTGTGAGTATTGTATTGTGCTATCTATAAGTACACAGAACTGAAGTTTTTTTATTTGCAATAACTTTTCAAGTTAGTTCTTTGTCTCTGGGGCACAACTCCCAGCTTGTTGAACTGTACGATACAGCCTTCCGGTGCGAGGTAGGGTTGATTCTTGGCTAAGTAGGTTTGGATGGAGTGATGAAAGCCTGTTATTGCAGATTGCAACGTCCGATTCTGCGGAGGATAATAGAATTTTTTGCATGCCATAGTGACATGATTTTAGCATCAGTGAATATGGCATGGCCTTTGATGGCTTCGACACATCTAGGCGGTAGGCTGATTGACTCAAAAGTGCCGAAGTGTCATCTCTCTGTCAAAAATGATACGTCTATGTTGGTTTTGTGAAAATTCAATTAGCTCTTTTAATATTAATTTTAATTTTCAATCGTTTTTCCTAAGGCTTGACGATAACAATCTTTCAGAAGGAATGCAATTTCATGTTTTTGTGTTTGTCTGCTCAATCACATAGCAAAGTAATATTCAGTTGTTCTTGAATTAAAGGAATTAGCTTTTAACTGCAAGTTGTTTGATTGGGTAAAAAGTAAGTCAAGACTAGTGTTCAGCTTTTGTTTGGTTTGTTTGTTTGTAGATCCCTATTCTCTGTAATGGTGGCACCGACAGCAGCCAACTAATAAAGAAAAAACCACGGCCAATAGTAACAAACATTAAAAAAAGTTTGAAAAATTGGTTTGCAAAAAAAAATTGCAGTTTTATAATAAGCAGCAATTTCCTGTTTTCATGCAAAATATTCACAAATCCATTTAAAGTAATTGTGGGTTTCACAGCTTAAAAAAATAGCCAAAGATCCCAGCATATCCCATGCAGAATTTGTTATGGACGATCCTGTTGTCCAAATTTATTTTAAATTTCGTTCTAACGTGCTTTGTAGTAAAGCTTTGGTAGTAAAAAGAAAATTTTATTTTCACAAAAAATATTTTCCATAAGTTGTATTTTTGGTATAATTCATCAATTTGTCTTTTTAAAAAAAGCAGTTCAACTACTGCAGGTTCGAATTTGGCTCTTTGTACACGAAAAACTAAAACAGACTTCGCGTGTTAATCTTGGAAGATTTATTCTGTATAACAAGGGTTGTCCACTCCTCACCTTAGTCTTTGCGTTAAAGCTGTTAGCGCTTTTAATAGCTTTCTATTCTAATTAAATGGTCCCCGTATTCAGTAGACGCTTTTAAAAAAATTGGGAGGGGGGCAAACAGTCAAACTTGAGTGTAAAGAGCAAGGTATTGAGAAGGGGGCAGCCCTGCATGTAAGGAATACTTTCTGATCGTTTTTCAAGTAACACCAGTAAACCTGGCTCACCCTCTATGAAATATACCCCTTCTCCTCACGGAAAATTCCTCCGTGGGAATTTCACCAAACGTAAAGTGCACCACCCCCGTCAAATTCCTTCCAGGCAGTTCCATCCTCGCTGAAAATCCCCCTTCCTGTAAAATTGCTTGCGGATGATTCAGCCTGAATAATTCTTCTTAGCATTCTTTCATTTGATTAAGACTTTAATTTCTAATCGGTTTCTCGATCACTCCAGAAATTCACCCATCCTTGGAAATAATTTCTCGAAAATCAAAACACGCGCAGAATAGCACTGGATAATTCCCCCGGAATGTATCCACTTGAAAAATTTGACAAAGAGATTGTAAACAATTAAAATGAATATGGTAGAGTAATTCTGGCAAATCCTCCCCCTGTAATATTTTCCCTGGAATATTCGCCCCCCAGAAATTTCCCTCCCAAAGGAATATTTCAACAACAGAAATCCACCCCAAGTACAACTCCCCCACCCCCTCCTTCCCGAAAAATATCTGTATACTTCCTAATAACAAATACTATACGTAAACAATGGGTAAATTTCATAACCTACAGGCCTCTCTTCACAGACTGTGGGGGGGAGTCATTTTAACCCTAAAGACATTGTTATTTGATTTTTCAACTTTACTGAACAAAATGGCTATCTCAGAGTTTTGATTAGATAATTTTGGTCACTTAAAAAGGGTACTAGAAATTTTAGTTTCCATTCGAATGCACCCTCCCCCGATCTTCTAGGAACATTATTTCAGTACGGTCACCCCTGGAAAAAAATAATAAATAAACACGCATCCATGATCTATCTTCTGGCAAAAATTGAAAAATTCCATATTTTTGCAGATAGGAGCTTGAAACTTCTACAATATGGTTCTCTGGTACGTTGAATCTGATGGCGTCATTTTGATCTAGATTCCATGACGTTTAGGGGGTGTTTCTTCCTTTTTTCGAAAAAAAGGCAAATTTTCTCAGGTTCGTAACCTTTGATGGGTAACACCAAAACTACACCAAACTAATGAAATTTGTATATTTCAAATTGGCATAAAAAGTCGATTCCTATGATATACTCATTGGTATCAAGTGTCCGTTACGTACTAATTATACAAAGCAAGAAGTGCCCGGTGGGGTATTCATTCTTGCTACCTTTGTATTTCTCAGAACGTCACGAGTGCCGAACAGTTCCACCTCATCTGGCAGAGTTTCCGCCACGCTTGGCATAGTTTTCGCCACGCTTGACATAGTTTTTGCCACGCTTAACATAGTTTCTGCCATGCTTGGTACAGCTCCCCCACGCTTCTACTGCGCTTGCCACAAACCACTCTGTATACATGATTTCTTCATGTTTGTGTCTCTTCAGAAGTGCCTCTGTAAATGCTGCCCTGTGGGTTGCAGTCCCTCTCGTTTTCAAGTTGTTCATTTTTAAGTTTTTTTTTTACAACTTTTTATAAATTCCTGTAGTATGCCAACGAAATTATTCCCTGATATGATGTTTCGTTTTTGATGAAGACGATATTTTCTTTTGTCAATTGAAAACGCAATTGTTCAAACTTCTATGTGTTTAAAATTTGGCGTTTAGATTTACCAATATATTCATAACTGACAAAGCCTCCAACGTGCACTTCCCTCAAGGGGGGAATTCCAAAATGTTCCGAGGGGGCGTTGCCTTCCCGACACCTAATGCATATTCCGGAATGCTACGGGTTCTATCACGCTTGGCACAGTTTTCAAAACGCTGGCCACGCTTCCCAAAACGCTTGGCACGCGTCACCTGGTGCATATGATTTCTGAGAGAGTAACTCCTCGAAAAGTTTGTCAGGGACATGCGATTTGAAAATAAATGCCTTTCGTCCAGGAAAGCATCATATTAGTTTTGAATGTTGCGAAATTCAGCACTTTTTGTCAACTTTTAGTTCTCTGTCTTTACTTGTGGTTGCCCCCGATTTCTTCCCTCGACATTGATAAACCCAGTCGATGAATCGTATGACAGCCACTCGATTGCTCTCCAAATGTAAATTTAGGCTTAATAAAGCATATTTGTAAGCTATGGTTCTCTTGGATTTTCAATTATCAATTAATTGCATTGCGAGACCTAAAGGCAGTCCGACCACATAATGTCTTATGCTAAATATGTTTGCATAGAGACCAATTGATTTTCCGGTCGCGTTTGTTTAAACAGCTCAACATGACGTCCGAACGCCACCTGCCGTGTCTCGGGCGACAGTTGACTCGCGCGAGAATTGAATTCCTATCGCTTGACCGGACCGCTCATGGGATTTTTATAGTTTTTGGTACAGAAAAATTGTCATGTGACGTAAATCTAGTCTCTGCAATTAAACAGCCCAACACCCATCTTTTCAACGGATGGACCTTTTTTATTTCACCTTTACCTTCGCATTACCTGTCATGATTTTTATCCCTTTTTTTCCTCTCAATTCCTAAAATTACCGACTAGCAAACGAGTCAGTTTTTTCTTCATTTACCGCTTTCAAGATACAAACGAGACGAGTTTATACCATGAATCGGTACTTCTGATTCTAATTGCTGCTTAAATGTCTCCCAGATCTTTATCAAGCTACCGTTTCACTATTTTTCTTCTTCTTTCGGATAGGTAGATTTGAATTATCCAACTTTAATGGCGTGTTTTATACGTTAGCGTTTATTATCTGTCAGAGTAACAGATAGGGAGGTATTTATTTTGGGAAAGAGGGAAAAGACCACAAAACAGGTGGTATGAAAAATTAAAAATTAAGTAAAATTGCAATTTTTAGATTGTGGGGGAGGGTCTACAGGCCTGAACCCGCCCGCCCTCCATAAAGTCAATGTATGTTTTAATAATATTAATTTAAAAACTTTTTCCAGAAAACAAGTTTTTCAAAGAAAAGTAAAGACCGTTAAGCCAAGAATGAGTAAAAATTAAGTCAAATAATCTTCCAAGTGTAAAACTACCACAAATCACTATCAATAAATAAATGAAACTCAAAACGAACAGAAATTACCATTTATAGGGCTGATAACCGCCAAACCTTCTCAAGACCAGAACACTTTCCTAAAGAAAAAAAACAACAACAATAAATAAACAACAAAAGACCGTGGACTGTCAGTTTAATTGACATGTACTGATATTTATTCTTTACAGTTTTAATAATTTTTATTTATGAAACTAAGAAAACTGTAAACATTTCAAAGGAATTTTGTTTTCAGTAAAGCACAAGGTTTTTTACTGTTGTAAAAAGTAGAGTTAAGAGAAAGAGTCAGAGTTTAGCATAAAGAGAGGGCGTTGATGAGGAAGCAGCCCCTTTCATATACGAAGTAATTTCTGTGCGTTTTAATTTTTAATGTCGCTCCTTACTTTCAGTTAAAAAAAACCTGTTTTTTCATTTAATATTGTACAAGGAGAAACATGTAATTGTCACAAGGTATTGAGCAAATATAATATGCATTTATCCTTTAATATACTGTAAGGAGGCTGAAGGTTTAATGCTAGTTGAATAAATAAAATTGAAAAATTAAATTCTTCTTATAATAAATAAAATTGAATAAGTAAAATTTGAACGGTGTAACATGTATTTTCATTTCAATGCTGTAATAACTGGAAAAGAAAATATTTGTAATATAATTCACTTTCAGTGAAGCGCTAATGACGCAGTAGGTTTTAGATTTTTAAAGTTAGGAAAGGAGGCGTAGCTAACTAAATTTCACTAAATTTTTACTAAATTAAACTAATTTTTTTATTTTTGTAATTTAATTTTTTTATTTTCAATATTGTAATGTGTATGTAAGAAAATGTTTGTAATAAAGCACCGATGAAGCTGTAGGTTTTAGACTTTTACAGTTAGGGAAGGAGGCGGTACCTATACTCTGCCTTGAATTGATTTTTGTTCGTTTCAATCTTGATTCTCAAATTTAATTAAAACTTTATTCGTTTTAAGGTTTATTTATTCATTTATGTTTGTACATGTTGTATGTTTCTTCGCAACGATTGTTTTATGGCACTTGGTATTAACCAAGTGACATATAGTGATCGCAAATTCTGTCTGGCCCGGTGTTGCTAGTTTAGTCACTTCCAGATAAGCTAGGACGGTGAAATTTCGTAGGCGTATCAGGGACCAGACCAGATTGAATTAGAAATAGTCTTTACCCCGATTCGACCATCTGGGGGGAGAGTGGGGGGTGACGGTTGATTCGGAAAAATTAAAAAATGAGATATTTTTAAGTTACGAACGGGTGATCGGATCTTAATGAAATTTTATATTTAGAAGGATATCGCATCTCAGAGCGCTAATTGTAAATCCTGACCGGATCTGGTGACATTGGAGGGAGTTGAAGGGGGAAACCTAAAATCTTGGAAAACGCGAGTGGGGGGGATTGGGATGAAACTTTTTGGGAAGTCTAAGTTGCGTGATTGACATAACCGGAACGCATCCGCTCTCTTTGGGGAGTTGGGGGAGGGTAATTTGGAAAAATTAGAAAAATTGAGGGATTTGTAACTTACGAACGGGTATTCAGATCTTAATGAAATTTGATATTTAGAAGGATCTTATGCTTCAAAGCTCTTATTCTAAATCCCGACCAGATCTAGTGACATTGGGGAGAGTTTGAGGAGGAAACCGGAAATCTTGGAAAATGTGAAAATTGAGGTATCTTTATCTTGCGAATGGGTGATCGGATCTTAATGAAACTTGATATATAGAAGGATCTTATGTCTCAAATGCTTCATTTTCAATTCGAATCGGATCTGGGGACATAGGGGGCTGTAGGGGGAAACAGAAATCTTGGAAACCGGAAATCTTGGAAAACGCTTAGAGTGGAGAGATCGGGATGAAACTCGGTTGGCAGAATAAGCAAATGTCTTAGATACGTGATTGGGGTAAGCGGACTAGATCTGCTCTCTTTGGGGGAGTTAGGGGGTCCAATGCTTTGTCACGTTTGGTGTTTCTGGATGTGCTAGGACGACGAAAATTGGTAGGTGTGTCAGAGACCTGCACAAATTGACTTGATAAAGTGGTTTTCCCTGATTCGACCATCTGAAGGGCTGAAAGGAGATACAAAACTAGAAAAAATAGAGTATTTTTAACACTCGATTGTGTGATCAGATCTGAATGAATTTTGATATTTAGAAGGACCTTATGTCTCAGAGCTCTTATTTTAAATCCTGGCCGGCATTAAGCCTCTGATTTTCCTTTTAAAACAATCTATTGATTCTTAGAATTCTGCTTGAGCTCATGCCATATGAGCTCTTGGCTCTTCCGACCTCGTCACAAGTGCCATATGAGTTCCTAGCTCTTGTTTGAGTGTATGTTCGTTTTGGGCTTCATTTATGCTACGATAGTAAAATATTTTTGTACGTTTTGAGTTTGATTTGTATATTCCAGGTAATAAAAGCCCAGCCTAATGCAGGTTAGATTTTAATTAGTTTAACGAAATGTTGCCTTCTTACTTTGAAATCATTAATTGCTATTAATCATTTATTTACACTCTAATTTATTAACATTGTTTCTATATTCATATTCTAATAATATTTATGTTATATTATTATCTATTATAATAATATAATATAGTCATATTATAATATAGTCATCTAATAATATAGTCATTACATATAATATTATTATATTTATACTATTACGTATCCATTAATTATTTACCGTATCATTTAGAGATTCGTTTAAGGATCTGGTCATGCTTATGTAGAGAAACCGAATTGACAAGAATATTACCATATATAAATTGATGAAAAAATAATATGTATAGCAACGACGACAGTCAAACAGTTTTTTGTAACAAACTGTAGCCTAACGAGCGACTCGGCTCAATAGTAACAAAAACTCTAAAAATCGGATTTTAATATCGATAGATACATCAAAAGAATCAAATTATTATGCTGAATTTGGATATAGAAGATTCAAAAAGTTTAGTTTTGCCCATCAAAAGTCACGGGCCCGGGAAAATTTACCCGATTTTTAAAATAGGTGGGATTTGGCTATTTTCGCCAGAAGACAGATCACGGATGCTTGTTTATTTGTTTTTGTTTTTTGTTCTTTATTCACAGGGGGGATTGTATTGAAATAATGGTCATAGAAGATCGGGAGAGGGTTTTCAGGAACAATTGAATAATTTTCAGGAAACGGGGGGTTATTCAATTTGGTAGCATCGTTTTAACACCAGTGCAGTTTTCCGCCACTTTTTAGTTCAGGTAAGTCAGAATAGACATAGATATAGACATGGACATAAGAACAGACATAGAAATAGAAATAGACCGACTAACCTCTCCTGTCTATTCCGACCCAACGAAATCTCTTAATGATGCAAGATTTCCTGTGTGGCGGAAAACCGTGGTGGTCTGAAAACACCCACATCTTTCATTAGAATAGGAAGCTTTATAAAAGTTCTAACAGCTTTAATGTAAAGAACAAGGTAATAACACTTATAAGAACAATATAAAAGCAAGGGAGAGAATAACCCTTCATATACGGAATGAATCTTCCAAAATTAATATGCAAATTTTGTTTTTATTTTTCATGTATGGCGAGCCCAATTCGAACCTGCATTAGTTGAATATCGTTCAGAAACTAAATAAAAGAAAGTTTTTTTTTTTTACTGAAAGTAAGGGGCGACATTAAAACTTAAAACGAACAGAAATTATTCCGTGTATAAAAGAGGAAACTTCCTCCTCAACGCCTCGCTCTTTACGCTAAAGTTTTCATTGTTTTTTAAAGTAGAGTTGTGACAAAGAGTCAAACTGTTGTGTAACGAGCTAGGCGTTGAGGAGAAAACCCCCTTCACATAAAAAAAAACTTGTTTTTTATTTAATTCAAAAAGAAAAGCCCATTGCGCATAGCGTTTCTTATTGGTAAGTAAACAGACATTTTTAGGGGAGGCAAATTTTTTCTGGAGAATTTTCAGTGGTGGAATGTGGATGCCTCCTCTTAAATACTTCGCTCTTTATGTTAAGTATGACTTTGTATCCCTATCCTTTACGAACAACAAGTGAAATACAAGCTTTGTTAAATTAGAATAAGAAGCTTTTTGAAAATTTTAAATAACGTTAGTGTGAAGAGTGAAATATTGTGGAGGGGATATCCTCCTTGTGGTTCTAGGCGAACATGTTCTCTATTTCTCGAGAGCAAACCAGTGTCTTCGTTAGTTTCTTTCAGCTTAGCGCAAGACAAGACAAAGACAAGTGACAGAATAGATGGAAAATATATATAATTTGGGCTATATATTTGCACATAAGGGGGGGGGGTAAAGTATTTGAACAGTTGAAGTCAGAAAACAATTCTTGCTTCATAATATGCATAATAATTGTACCTAACACACTTTAAATGCAGACCCGGTATACTTTATCCCCCCCCCCTCTAATGCGCAAATATATAGCCCAAATTTTTCAATGGCCTCAGGCAGTTTAGTGCTGCGATGAGGTGTCAATATTAGCAGTAGTAGCATTGTTGTGAATTTTGATGTGAAGTCCGCTCCAGGTTATCATTCTGTTCAAGGCATTTCCCTGATTTTTTTACTGTTATTTTTTTATGCCTTCTTCTTGTCTTTTCTTCTGTCTCTTTTTTCCTTTCTTCCTTCGTCAGTTGAGTTTCTTTTGTGTTGAGTAGCGCGATGTAAATTATTAGTTGAGGGTGATCACCTCGCTTGCCCTTCCAAGCTTATCGCCTCTTTGGTAGGCGGATGGTGAATAGTGTTTGTTTCCTTTTTTAATAAATGTACGTCTCATCATATCTCATTTAATATTATAAATATTCTAATAACAAATACTAAATTATTGAAAACATCAGTGCCGGCCCGGAAGTATTTTGGTTTCTGCCAATTCGTCATGTAGAGATGTTCCGGCGGAATTATCTGCGGGGTATTTTCCGCGTGTTTTGATTTCTGGGAAATGATTTCCACGGAAGGGGGTATTTCTGGAGTGATCGAGAAACTGATTAGAGATTAAGGTCTTATTCAAATTAAAGAATAATTAGGAGAATTTTTCAGGCTGAATCGCCCGTAAGCAATTTTACAGGGAGGGGGAATTTTCAGCGAGGATGGAACTGTCTGGAGGGCATTTGATAACCCTGCAAGTTGATAACCCTGCTGCCTCTTCTAACTCACTTTATATTTCAATTTTTTCACGTTTATTTTACTGTCTTAACAATAATAATAAAAATAAACCGTTATCCACATCGTTTTGTTGAGTTTTTATGGCACTTGGTATTAACGGTTCAATTGGAAAAATTAGAAAAAAAGGAGGTATTTATAACTTACGAGCGGGTGATCAGCTCTTAATGAAATTTGATTTTCGGAAGCATATCGTGTCTCAGAGCTCTTGTTTTAAATCCCGACCGGATCAGGTAACATTGCGGGAATTGGGGTGGGGAAACCTAAAATCTTGGAAAACGCTTAGAGTGGAGGGATCGGGATGAAACTTGGTGGGGAGAATAAGCACAAGTCCTAGATACGTGAGTGAATAACCGGAACGGATCTGCTATCTTTGGGGGAGTCGGGGGGAGGGCTAATTCTGAAAAATTAGAAAAATGAGCTATTTTTAACTTATGTAGGAGTGATCGGATCTTATTGAAGTTTGATGTTTCGAAGAATATCGTGTCTCAGAGCTCTCATTTTAAATCCCGACCGTATCCGGTGACATTAGGGGGAGTTGGGGGGGAGCCTAAAATCTTGGAAAACGCATAGAGCCGAGGGATCAGGATGAAAGTTGGTGACAAAAATAATCACAAGTCCTAGATGCGTGATTGGCATAACCGGAATGGATCCGCTGTCTTTGGGGGAGCTGGGGGGAGGAGGGATAATTCTGAAAAATTAGAAAAATATGAGGTATTTTTAACTTACGAAGGAGCAATCAGATCTTAATAAAACTTGATATTTGGAAGGAAATCGTGTCTCAGAGCTCTTATTTTAAATCCCGACCGAATCCTGATGACATTGGGGGGATTTGGGGGGGACCTAAAATTTTGGAAAACGCTTAGAGTGGAGGGATCGGGATGAAACTTGATGGGAAAAATAAGCACAAGTCCTAGACACGTGATTGACATAACCGGAACGGATCTGCTCTCTTTAGGGGGAGTTGGGGGGGGGGTCAATTCTAAAACATTAAAAAATGAGGTATTTTTAACTTACGAAGAAATGATCGGATCTTCATGAGATTTCATATTTAGAAGGACCTCGTAATTCAGATCTTTCATTTTAAATTCCGACCGGATCCAGTGTCGTTGTGGGAGGGGGCCGGAAATCTTGGAAAACGCTTAAACGGGGGAGATCAGGATGAAACTTGGTGGGAAGAATAATCACAAGTCCAAGATAAATGACTGACATAACCGGACCGTATCTGCTCTCTTTGGTGGAGTTGGTGGGGAGTAATTCGGAAAAATTAGAAAAAATGAGGTATTTGTAACTGACTAACGGGCGTTCAGATCTTAATGAAATTTGATATTGAAAAGGATCTTGTGTTTTAGAACTCTCATTTTATATTCCGACTAGATCCAGTGACAGTGGGGGGGAGTTGGAGGGGGAAACCGGAAATCTTGGAAACCGGAAATCTTGGAAAACGCTTAGAGTGGAGAGATCGGAATGAAACTTGATGGGAAGAATATGCGCAAGTTATAGATACGTGATTGACATAATTGGAATGGATCCGTTCTCTTTGGGGGAGCTGCGGGTTGTTAATTTGGAAAAATTAGAAAAATTGAGGTATTTTTGACTTAAGAACGGGTGACCGGATCTTAATGAAATTTGATATTTAGAAGGACCTCATGTCTCAGAGCTCTTATTTCAAAACCCGACCAGATCTATTGAGATTGGGCAGAGCTGGAGGGGGAAACCGGAAATCTTGGAGAACGCTTATGAATGTCGTAGATTCGTGATTGACGTTACCGGACTGGATCCGCTCTCTCTGGGGGAGTTAGGGGGTGGAATTCAGTGCTTTGGCGAGTTTGGTGCTTCTGGATGTGCTAGGACGATGAAAATTGGTAGGTGTGTCAGGGAGCTGCACAAATTGACTTCATAAAGTTGTTGTCCCTGATTCGACTATCTGGGGGGCTGAAGGGAGAGGAAAAATTAGAAAAATTGAGGTATTTTTAACTTACGAATCGGTGATCGGATCTTAATGTATGTTGACATTTAGAAGAACCTCGTGACTCAGAGCTCTTATTTTTAATCCCGACCGGCATTAAGCCTCTCATTTTCTTTATAAAGCAATCTATTGATTCTTAAAATTTTGCTAGAGCTCATGCCATATGAGCTCTTGGCTCTTCCGACCTCGTCACAAGTGCCTTATTCACAAGAGCGTCAAAAGAGCTCTTAGCTCTTGTTCTTATGGAAAATATTATCTCTTGGGGAAATTTTAAGGTGTTGCGTAATTTTAGTGTAGCACAACATTATGTACTACGTTTTTTTTTAGCAAATTATTTGATATATGTATTTTGTTTGGAATTAATTATCAATATCTGGGAAAGGGGAAAAAATTAAACGAACCCACATTTTATAAAAGAGGAAAAGCGAAAAAAACTGATATAATGTGGAAAAATATGTTTAAAGGAAATATCGAAAAGAAGGAAAGGCTCCTTCATTTATTGATTCAAGTACAAACATGCATATGAATTAGTGTATACCCATAGAAGTTTGTTGAGAACCTTGGAAAAGAGCCCAAAACTAATACACCCATAGTGCGTACAATGCGTGCTATATACACCAGCAGTGCGTGCTATGTGAGGGGTACCCCCCCCCCCAATATTTTTGCCGATCGCCCTCTATGTTTCTAAGAATATCTTTTTGTTTGTGTTTTCATTGAACAAAGTTTAAAAAAGCTAAAGTACCTCCCCTTGACTTTGAAAAATATATTCCTCCTAATTTCTATGAATTGACGCCAAAAATAAGTGTAAATTTTGGACGACAGGGCCAATCCAAAAGAAGATTCAATTACAAAAAAATGGCAATATCTTATCAAGCAGGACTCATCACAGATGTCACCAGCCTCTATGGGTTTTAGCACTTTATTGGAAGTTATTATTGAAGCAATGTGGAAGACATATGTGCCATTCTCCATCGCATAATCACAGGGAAGTAACGGTATAAAAATAAGTTTTTTAGGGAGCTACTTCCAAATTATTTGGAGCAGCGGTATGAAAATCAGGATCGTATAATTATTATCATACAATCTTATCGTATGATCGTACATTTACATTTTACTGTACATTAATGTTTTTTTTTCCATTTTTGCGGCTGCCAACGATTCATTTATCAAGCATGATCCGCCCAGGAATTGGAAAAGTTTGTATGTCTCTGCACGAGGGGGAAACCACTTTCAAAAATAACGTACACTAGGCGGGTCGTGGTGAAAGTTTGCCAAGCGTGGTGGAACTGTGCCAAGCATGGTAGAAATGTTTGGCACACGTTCTGAGATATAAACATAGTGGTGGACAGTGGGTGCCGCCTCGTTTCTGCTATTGAGGAAATTTGAACTGAGTTTTATTTTTGTCTAGCTAAGTTTTAAGAGGCAGTGTAGGCATGGCTATGACTTTTCTGCCTCTTGGAGTTGTTGTGAGAATTGCAACTGTCTAATGCGGACAACTCTGCAGAAAATACAGATAAATCCTTCGACCAGACGATTAAATTTGCTCTTAGCCTTCATAATTTTTAGCAGGTCTTGTACAAGAAACATTTGTTTATAGGTAGGTAGCTGGAACTTTGGAATCCTCTCCCGCCGCCCTTCCACCCCAGAATATCAAGATTTATGCGACTTTTTCCCATAATGACTTATATTTTTCACATGAATCTGATTGGTGCTTTTTTCCGAAACTCTAATATGTTCTTTTCCTGTTTTAGGTACTGTGTCAGTTTTTGAAAGAAGACGAAATCTTCACTCCTGACCATGCTATCCAAAATATAAGAAATTTAGGTCTGATTATAGACCTGACAAATACGCACCGTTATTACAATCCCATGGTAAGTTTGCTTCACCCTCGGAATTTTTTTGGAACTTATCTTTTTAATATATTTTTTATTTAATCGTTCTTTTGTTTTTAAACTCGTGAATCCGTTTAAAATGCACTTCTAGTCTTAGTTATCAACAATTTTCATGAGCAAACTCGACTGAAGCATTTAAGTAGTGTTTTGTAACATAGTAATTTTGACAACAGAAAAAAAGAATGAAATTTGTTCTTAGTTTTGACGATTAACAACAACTAGTTGTTCAGTTGGCTGTTATTGACAAGAAAGGATTTCTCAGGTATACGAAGAAAATCGGTAGCAGTGTTTTAACGCCACTGCAGTTTTCCGCCACCTTTTGTTTTTCGCCACTTTTTAATTCAGGTTGGTCAGAATAGACATAGATATAGACTAAGACACAGATATAGACAAAAACATAAACATAGACTAACATAACCTGTCTATTCTGACCAAACTAATCCTCTTGATGATGCAAGATTTCTGGGGTGGCGGAAAACCGCGATGGCCTTAAAACACCCACACCCGAAAATCTGATACGAAATTTACTATTTGGTATGTGTCCATCGGTATCTGTGTACTATCCGGTATCTATTCGGTGTTTAAAAATCAAACTATTAACTATTCGGTGAAACTGTTTTGCAAGTGAGAAATTTATCAAACAGTTCGTGGTAACGAACTGTAGTAAGGAGCGACCCGGCTCAATAGTAACCAAAACTCTAAAAAATGAAGTTTTGATACCAATAGCTACATCAAAAGAATCGCATTTTAATGCTGATTATAAATATATAAGTTTTATCAAGTTTAGTCTTGTCCATCAAAAGTTACGAACCTGAGAAAATTTGCCTTATTTTAGAAAATAGGGGGAAACACCCCCTAAAAGTCATAGGATCTTAATCGACGAACTTAAAACGAACAGAAATTGCTTCGTATATGAAAGGGGCTGCTTGCTTATCAACGTCCTGCTCTTTATGTGAAAAACCAACATAAAATGAGCGAAGGAAACTCTCCCCGAATTTTTCGCGGTTTCTCTAATTTCCCAGAAAATAAAATTGGATTCTCCAAAATCTCCCCAAAAATTAACTTTTGGAAAAATATAGGGAAGATGTCGGAGGACCAAATTTTCTTTGAAGAAATTCGGAAAAATCCTGCAAAATTGGAGGATAGTGCAAGCAATGAGCTGAGTGCTTAATTTTCAGCTTCAAAACATAGAATTCTCGATTTTCTTTTCTTGTTCAAATCGTCTTACAAACAAAATATTCAGGAATCTATCCGAAACGGTTATAAAAATGGGAGATACGCCATTTATCTTTGAGCTTGACGTTTGAAATTGATGGAAAGACTAATGTCATATCAGGTTATCATTGGCAAGCATAGTGACATTTTAGGGCCTGCTTAAAAGTGAAAAGCTATCATGGTAGGTAATAATGACTAAATGTTTAAATAGAGCCTGGTGGAGTTGGGCCATGCCGAATAAAGTTTAAAGGTGACTTCCGACTATAATTAGCAGTAAAACTTTTTGCTTCATTGCTATGAATCTCAAAGAATTTCAGAATGAAGTTGGAAGTGGAAGTCTTTAAATTTTATATTCTTAAATGAATACTGATAGAATGCGGTTTTATGATGGTTTGGATGTTTAACATTTATTTTTCTACCAAAAATGTAGTCCAACAGGTTCTTTTCAAAGCTATTGATGCAAAAAAAAAAATCACATGACTTATTCCTTGTTATTCATACATTTTTAGATGAGGAGGATAATTATATATTACACAGCATTTAAGTCATATTAAAAACATTCGCACATATGAAATTTGAACTGGGTGGAAAACATACATACAAACAAGATAAATATATCTAAACCTACTGGAGCAAGAATAATTAAATTCAGTGAATTAACATAAAAATAAATGTGGTCTTATGAAATTAAAGATAGGGGTGCTTACATTAAAATAGATAGAAGTTATTCATTCCCCCTCCCGCTTTAATCTGTAAATAGCCATCTCTGGATCGACGAAAGCTTGTTGCATGTAAATAGAACCTGACGTAACCCCACATCAGCAGTCACGGTTCCTTCACACTTCGCTGTAGTTTGCTTATAATGATTGTGATTAATTATAATGATTGTGAGGATTTTAGACTATGATTTTTATGATTTCATCGATATCTGTGTTAAGCAAGTGTAAAAGGAGTTTAAGCGTGAAAGGCTATACTTAATATAACGTAACTATGCATATAACTACTTTGCATAGAAACTTATGTGCGTAGTGTTGATACCGTTTCACATGTCGCTTCCTTTGTCCGTCTTTTTACCTCTTACTGGACCTGTTATAAAACTGTAGGAGATTATCCTATCTTTCTACTTAACACTCAAACTCTTTTCGCAAATGCTACTGACAGCTTTTTTTTGCCAACCTATTTAAATTTTTGTGAACTGCTTGATTTTCAGATTATTTACTGTTGATAAGCGCCATAGGTGGTTCTGGTATCTGAATTTGTTTTATGGGTATTATAACCGTACGAAACATGGTGTCACGGGTAGGCTATGCTCAGCTATTTATTTCCCAAGATTCATTAAAAAAATCCGCAAGGAAAGTTTCTCTAAGAGAAGTAAAGAGCCACAGTAAAATATAAAACAAATTGAAATGAAGTCTAACAATAAATTTTTCTGTTAAACGTTTCAGACTTTTGATCGTCGTGCCCCACTTCCAACGCTAAAAGCTTCAAATCGACCCCCCCCCCGCAAGCCATTTTTGAGATATTTCAGATACGCTGTTTGGATAACCTGGATATATATATATATATATATATATATATATATATATATATATATATATATATATATATATATATATATATATATATATATATATATATATATATATAGTATTTTTTGTTTTGCCTCTTCCCCCTCTCACCAAGTGAAAATCTGATGTCCACTTGTCGTCTCAATTCACCCTGAAATTTTGAATCGATCCCCTTGAGTCGTCCCCGATATATCCCTAATCCGCTAGTTTGATAAGTGTCTTTTTATCTGCATTGCTAGTTCATCGCAAATAGATTTGAATGCCAGGGCGGCCTAAAGTGTAATTTAGGCCTAAAGGCGGCCTAAAGTGTGATCTCTCCTCCCCAGCTACATTTCGAGGCCCGCTTAGCCCTCCAACACTCCGTGAAAGCTTCAGCGTGATCCACCAAGTTGTTCCCGAGACATTGCAGATATGGTAATTTGATAACATGGCAATACGTTGTGTCTGGTGATTTACCTCGTTAACTAATCCTGAATATATAATTATGTCTGTTCTCCTTAATTAAGAATATGTTATTTGGGCGTTGAGTTTAGATAATTTCCAACTGAGATATGGCTTTCTTTTCACGGTGTAAATTCAACTAATTTCTTGGCTATTGCACCTAAGTCTAGAAAAAATAACTTAAAAAAAATGGTCTTTGTAGCGATTATTTTGATAAATATTGAGCACTTAAGATAGGTTTTATTTGTTTGTAGTTTTAAATTTTTTCCAGATTGAGGTGTGAATTTTCTAATCGAAAAATTGGGTGATTAACTCCTTAAAACCTCTTGAGCCGGAAAAACAACAACTAAAAGACGATATACTTTTTTTATGGCTAAAATAGAAGCATAAATGTACACAAATTTAAATTGTTCTAATATTTTTAAAATTTACTTAAATACTTACTTAATCTCCGTATGCCTGCTGGTTGTTGCTGGTAGTATTATCAGACTCCTCCAAGAAAGTTTAATCTGCAGCGATGCTAACTAAAGACCCTTGCATGGCACAGAGGTTTATTTTGCAGGCAGTGGACAGCGAAACTTTATAGAGGGTATAATTTCGAAAATTCAACCTAAATGCTGCAAATTACATTGAAATAAATGGGCATAAGCATTGTAGAATACATCACAAAATATCTAGACATCCGGGGGAGGAAGGACAGGACCGAAGCCCCCCGATATTAACTCCGCTACTTAGCTAAACTATCCATGTGGTTGAAGTTACGTGCTTCATGAGACTCCTCCAGGAAAGTTAGTCTGCTGCTATGACGTGGGCATTAGGGGGAGGGGGCTTTTCGAATCCGGCAAGGAACTAAATCAAATAATAACACTATTGGAACTCAGATCGTACCATTGGACGGTTTTATCCGTTGGACAAGGGTGAAAATAGCAAAGAGCTTGTGCCGGAGCATTTTGGCTGTCCTCTGCTACACATGGTATCTGCATTTCTCAAGGTTCAATATAATCTCAAAATGATCATTTTTTTTTTAGAAATAGATGATGATACACAATTCTATGGATAGATTGTTTGAAGCCCGTTTCTTTTAGTATTTCACAACCATATTCTGCTGGACTTGGATACTAGTGCTATTCATTCTAATATGTCGGCACTAGGTTTTGACTTTGGGAAAACCAGTGCAATTAGCTGTACCACCTGTAGATACTAGGCCGCAAACAATAAAGCCAGGGGTTGCCCACTTTTCGTCAACTGGTGTGTGTCTCAGAACGAAATGTCTGCCACACAGTCTTGTGACACGATGGTTCCCGTCACGCTTGGCAGAGTTTATGCTACGTTTGGTGCGATTTCCGCCACGCTTGACGCATTTCTGCCACGGTTGGCATACCCCATCATGTGTGCGTTATTTCTGAAAGTGGTCCTCCCCTTGTCATAAAGTTTAGCTGATAGAAAAATTGCTGGTATTGTCATTGGAATCATCGTATAAAGATTAGGGCAGGTCCTTCCTTAGCTCAAGATCAAATTTTCGTTTATTTACTACTAAATTTGGAGCTGATGTTGCGGCAAATGTAAGATATCATCGAACCATCCTAGAATAAACTGTTAATCTCATACCGGACACCCCAACTAAGTAGTAATCTGTCTTTCACCATCCTAGATCAGCTCTTTGATCCTCAACTCACAACTTGCTGAATTTGGGCAACAAGGGCAGCATAAGTTACCCTAATAAACGCTGGTCGCATCTACTGAGAGTCTATTTCCAATTATATTCTATGGAATCCTTTTATTCTTTTTTTTTCAACTTCATAAATATACCTAAAAATACTAGTTTACGCTATTGCTACATCCATCCTTTTCTAGACCTGTTCTATCAAATATAAACTGTTCATTGTTCAGAGCAGGACTTGCTAAGGTCGGCAAAAAGAGCACCATCCCTATCGTACTCCTTTGGCCATGCCACCCAAAAACCACTACCACCTAACAAATTGCTAAGGTTGAGCAGTAAGAGCACCATCCCCATTATGCTTCTTTAGCCATGCCATCTAAACACCAACCTGTCACCCAAGAACTCGCTAAGGTCTTGTAAGAAGAGCACCATCCCCTTCATGCTTCTTGGTCCATGCCACCCAAAAATCACCATAAATTCCGTTCATTTACCATCAAACGTAGAGAAATGTCCTCCAAATGGCTTGCAGCCGATAATTGTGGTAAAGGGATTTATTGATTTCTTTACTCGCACAGATTCCCTATAGCTGAGTAGCTCAATATTTTTCATACATTTCTTTGCTTATTTTTAAATTAATTCCATCTTTCTCGGATTGTAAAGCCGATTTTTTTATATTGTGGATGCGAGTACTTCACACTGTGTGAAATTTATTGTTTGAATTATTTGTAATATTTGTTTGTTTGAATGTTTCATGTTTGAGTTTAATCAGGACTATTCTTTAACGTTTGAAACGATGTTCAAATCTAACTGAAATTTAACAATTGAGACTCATTATAACCTACTTACTTCGCAGGACTTCGCAAGATATGGGATTGCTCACGAGAAAATAATGTGTGAGGGTCATGTTATTCCACAAGATCATGTGGTTAGAAGGTGAGAAATTCTCATTTAGTAGCCTAAATTGCATTCTTAGGTTTTATTGTGAAGCAGCCTAAGAATTGTTTCATTAACCTGTTTCCTTCTGGAGGGATCAAGCACCAAATATATATGCATGTATATTTTTATTAGCCATTTTCCAATTTACTTTTTGTCGAAAAACTGATTTTCTGTCAAACTAGCATAGGCTTATTTAAATTACCATCTTGAAAGAACATTAAAATGTGTATGGACTGGTAGTCTATGTTCATTTTAAAGTAGCATATAAAGCAAAATATCACATACATTAGAAAAATTTAAAACGCTTCGCATCTTATGTAACATCGAAATATCTTGTATTTGTCTCATTCAATAGATTACCTTTAAATAAACTCACATTCGTTGATTTCAAATAAGTTATCCCGATATTCAAAAAAAAAATGAAAAACACTCTTAGGTTTTTTTCTAAGGAAATTTTGCCCTCTAAAAAGTCTCCAAAGGGTCCAAAAAAGGTTCCAAAAGGTCTTATCTCAGTTTTTGTTTTTCGATCATAGAAACTCTAAGCAGTCAGCTGTCAGGGTCCTTTAGTATCAAAGCCAAGTCCGATTCGACTAAAACCGTTAAAATCTAACAGCAAAATTTAACTAGCGGTAATTTGAGCCAATCTGAAAATTATAGAAAAATCTGATTTGATGAAATTAGCGCAAGCTAAATCTCATTGTGAACGTTTCAATTAGTGAAGTCTCATTTTGAACGGGCCTAAAGCAAAAGCGACCAAGCCCCGTCGATATATGAATTACGAATTGTATGCATTATTCGAAGTGAAATTAGCTGTAGTTTTTCTTGAAAATTTTTCAAAAAGCAAACGATTCTTTAGAGTTTTTGAAAAAAGGATTTCATTGCCACAGTAAGTTTTACCAGGACATGAACAGGGAGATTTTATTTATCGTAACAATATTTTGCCGACCAACTAAAAAAATATTCGACTCTCATTTGGAACAGAACCGACGCGATTATTCGCCCAATACATACAGTTTTTCCACCAGTCGATGTGACATCCGAAAAATTTAATCAAACGAAAAATTTAACTCATGGGAGAGAAGGTGTCTTAACAGAGCGAGATAGGCTGATTGGGTTCTTTAAAGTAAGCATTATCTAAAATTGAGTTTTTTTTAAAAGATATTCCTCGTAATTTAAAGAGGGGGGGGCAATATTTAAAGGGTGCCTAAATGATAGTCACCTATTTCGAGCTTCTTTTTGCTTCAGTCTTGGTAAAAATCTGGGCGACAATTTTGTTCATAACGAGAATGTAGAATGGTCAGTGTAAATATTCTCGAGTAGCAGGGAACACTGACCACGACAGGCCCTAAAAACAGTAGGGTTTACCTATATCTGAGGATCAGAGAAAAAATATTTCACTTACTCCCCAGCTCCAAAAGTAAAGTCACCCCCCCCCGCCGAAAATCTGCATTATAAAGTTCTCCGGAAAAACAGCTTTGCCAACACCTTTAGAAACCTAATTTTTGCTCTCCTGTAAACTTTTAAATGGTTCAGGTGCGTGGTTTTGCTCTGGATACCTCGATTATAAATCGTTCAGAACAATGACGACGGTTCGAAGTTCGAAAAGTTACTGAAGTCGGGGGTGTGTCTACTTTTGCCACAGCAGATAATCCCTAAATTCAACCGAATACTCGGGAATTTTTGGGGGAGGGGGTCGAAGGGTTATATTTTAAATGGGATGGTTGCATTTTGAAATTTTTATAGGAAGAATCGTTTGATTTTGGATATTTGGACCGAAAGGCCCTTTTTACGCATAGTTGTCTATGTTTACATTCTTAGATGGTTACCATATTTGCCAAACTTTATGTCGGTCTCTTTGGATATAAGTATTATGTTATAAAGCGATGGCAAGCATGTAATTTTGATAATTAGAGCGTGAAGATATTGCATGCGACACGGAAAATATGTATTTTTGCTTTATTCTTCCCCTTGTATTAAGTAATAACAACACCATAACTATTTCAGACACCTTATACTTAGATATTAAACAAAAAGAGGGAAGTCTGAAAATTCATAGATTACTATTTCGGTGAAGATGATATTAGCAGTACAGAAAATGTTAATGTCAAAAAGTCATGAAATAAGTTGCCTGGTTTATCTTGATGATTTAAAAACGAGCTTTTTAGTATCTTAAATTTGGATTTTGCAACCATGGACTATGGTTTGGTTATGCTAATTGCCAACATTTATGCATAAGAAAATTGAGCATAAATTATCTTTGATGAGAAACGAACATAGAACACTTGGCAAATTTTGGTACACCGACTTCATTTAAGTATTGTTTAATGCATGGTGTTGGCAATATAGTATTGATTTTAACATTTCAATAATTATTTATTCACTTTTGGTATTAATTTTTTGACAGCGGGATTTCAGACTAAGCGTCGTCTACCAGATATAACATTATGTTGTGAAATATTATACTTTTTTTAGCTTGTTTCTAAGCAAGAAATTGACCAATAATTCAAAGAATCTTAAGCTATATACGTAGCTTTGTTATGAAAGGGAATAAAAATGAGTTTCTCGGCTGTATTACAATCTATGGGAAGCATAATTTAATAGTCAAAGAGGCTATCTCTCTATACAAGTATCATGGATTGTTAGATATTAAATCGAGAAGATCTTAAACTCAAACATTTGGTTAGTTGTTTGGTGCCATATGTAATAGTTTATTTTTCACCCACTTTTCCATCTTTTGAATCTTGCACCTGCTACAGCCAAAAACTCCATAATAACGTATAAGGATCTTTTTATATTATCAAAAATTGGATTCCCAGTTTTTAAGATATGCCAATTCAAGATAGGTTTATTTGATATTTGGAACCTACTGTTGGTAAGAAAAAAGAGAAAAATAAAGGCAAATTCATCACCTGTTAGGTTAAATTTCTTTTTTCTTACCAACAGTAGGTTCCAAATATCAAGTACACTTAAATAGTTGTAATAGTTTATTTTTCACCCACAATTTTTGATAATAAAAAGAGATCTCTATATGTTGATATAGTTTTTGGCTGTAGCAGGTGGCAGATTCAAAAAATGGAAAAGTGGGTGAAAAATAAACTATTACATATGGCACCAAACAACTAACCAAACGTTCGAATTTAAGATCTCTTAACTTAACCTAGCACAAGTTAGGTTAAATTAGGTATGAATTTGCCTTTTTTTTTTCTTACCAACAGTAGGTTCCAAATATCAAATACACCTAAATGGTATAATAGTTTATTTTTCACCCACTTTTCCATCTTTTGAATCTGCCACTTGCTACAGCCAAAAACTCCATAACAACGTATATAGATCTCTTTTTATTATGAAAAATTGGATTCCCAATTTTTAGGATATGCAGGTCTACAGTGGTGGTTTTGGCCTCTCTTGCGAACGGGGCAAATCTTGATTAGCCCGATCTACTTACTTTTATTTTCAAGGAATGGTGGTGAAGATATGGGGAAAATGAAAATTTAGGATTAAATTTGCTAATATATATTTACTGCCAACTGCGCCCTCTTTGTTTTAATAAAAATACAATTTAAAAATTGCAAAATTATTGTAACTTTTAGATTATTTGTTTGAAATGTTACGTCCCCATGATTTCTACGCCCGGGGCAAATGCTCACTCACTAAAAGTGCATCTACAGGGCTATGTAAACTTGCACTTAGCCGGTTGAAACAACCAGATTTCATTTCCCCTGTCCTTGGTATTTTCGGAAAAAATCACCAGTACTATTATATCTGTAAGATGAATGTCTTGGATATCAAACAGTTCGTAGTAACGAACTGTAGTAAGGAGCGACCCGGCTCAATAGTAACCGAAATTCTAAAAAATGGAATTGTGATACCAATAGTTACATCAAAAGAATCGCATTTTAATGCTGATTTTAAATATATTTCATCAAGATTAGTCTTACCCATCAAAAGTTACGAGCCTGGGAAAATTTGTCTCATTATAGAAAATAGGGGGAAACACCCCCTAAAAGTCATATGATCTTAACGAAAATCACACCATCAGATTCAGCGTATCAGAGAACCCTATTGTAGAAGTTTCAAGCTCCTATCTACAAGAATGTGGAATTTCGCATTTTTTGCCAGAAGACAAATCACGGATGCGTGTTTATTTGTTTGTTTTTTGTTGTTTCTTTCTCTAGGGATGATCGTATCGACTCAGTGGTCCTAAAATGTCGCAAAAGGGCTCATTCTAACGGAAATTAAAAGTTCTAGTGCCCTTTTTAAGTGACCAAAAAATTGGAGGGCACCTAGACCCCCTCCCACGCTCATTTCCCCCGAAAGTCACCGGATCAAAATTTTAAGATAGCCATTTTATTCACCATAGTCGAAAAACCTAATAACTATGTCTTTGGGGACGACTTACTCCCCCGCAGTCCCCAAGGGGAGGGCCGCAAGTTACAAACTTCTACCTGTGTTTACATATAGTAATGCTTACTAGGAAGTGTACAGACGTTTTCGGGGGATTTTTTTTTGGTTTGGGGGGGGGGGGTACGTGGGAGGATCTTTCCATGGGGGAAGAGACTTTCAATGGAGGGGCCGCAGTATTTTCTAGCATTATGTAAAAAACAATGAAAAAATAAATATGAAAAGTTTTTTCTACTGAAAGTGAGAAGCAGCATTAAAACTTAAAACGAACAGAAATTATTACGCATATGACGGGTTTACCTCCTCGTAATACCTCGCTCTTTACGCTAAAGTATTTTTAGTAATCTTAACTATTTATTCTACGGCCTTTGTGATTCAGGGGTCGTTCTTAGGGAATCGGGACAAATTTAAGCTTTAATGTAAAGAGCAAGGTATCGACGATGGGTGAGCTCTCTCATATACGCAATAAAAACATACGAATATAGAAGTTCGCGACGTAATTTAATTCGTGAGTCATGTATATTTTTTACTTATGAAAACGTTCGTAAAAAAAATATAAGTTATAGTTACCTTTTTAAGTAATCAAAAAATTGGAATGCAACTAGGCCTTCTCCCTCGCTCTTTTTTTCTCAAAATCTTGCGATTAAAACTATGAAAAAGCGATTTAGCCCAAAAAAATTAATATGCAAATTTCGTTTTAATTATTTATGTGCCGAGAGCCAAGATCAAAACATGCATTAATTCAAAAACGTCCAGAAATTAAACAAAAAAAAAAGTTTTCTTTAAATGAAAGTACGGAGCGACATTAAAACTTAAAACGAGTAGAAATTACGCCGTATATGAAAGGGGCTTTTCCTCCTCGACGCCCCGCTCTTTACGCTAAAGTTTTTTACTGTTTTAAAATGTAGAATTAAGAGAATGAGTCAAACTTTAGCGTAAAGAGCGGGGCGTTGAGGAGGAATAGTCCCTTTCATATAGGGAGTAATTTCCGTTCGTTTTAAGTTTTAATGTATCTCCTTACTTTCATTTAAAAAAAAAAACGTTTTTTTGTTTAATTAAATTGAGAAGATCTTAGCTTTCTCAATTCATATGTCAGCTCTGGATATTCAAAAGCCGGTATGTGAAAATTTGTCAAAGTCATATTTAGACAGTAAGTGCCAACTTTTTGAGACTGGGAGCAAACAAGTGTGTTTTTTAAGTTTTCAGCATGAATGCGAAGCTGCCCACTATGTGGCATTTAGAGGAGGGACTGGGACCTTTTTTATTTTTATTTTAATTTTTTTTTGTACAGTAACTGGTGAATTTAAGGGGAGGTTTGTATAGTCATGGTAAAACAAGCTGCTACTTCGGATCCTTATATCAGACTCTCCTAAATACATAATGACATCAGTTAGTATTATGTTAAAAGGTTTAGAGGCACGTAAGTAGGACGTTTTCCTCACCCCCTTATCTTTTTATACGAGCTTGAGTTTATCATTTTTACTGTTCGCCTTTCCTTTCAGCCTTATACCCTGCTACGATACATCCGCTGTCACGTCTCCGTATATAATGCTTCAACAAAAGACCTTGAGGAAAAATCCTCTGTAATTCTATCCCCAGTAGTTTTGGGAAACAGTTGACATGTTTTCTGTTTGACCTAACATACTGACAGGGGTTTTGCATTATTGACACGGAGTTGGAATTTTTAAAGTTAGTGGGGCTGGGCATTTTAAAACTTTTATAAATGTTTGGATTTGAAAAATCTTTAGTAACAATTGAATAAAAGAAATAGACTATGTTGAATTTCCAAAGGAGTCTGTACCGGGTGATTTTTAAAATGATTTCGGAACATTACACTGAATACCTAACCATAGCCTCAATTCACAAAATTTTAGGGGCTGAGTGGGTTTTCTATATCTAAAAGATTCAAATTTGCTTTTTTTTTCAACATTTTCAATTATAATACTGAAAAGGGCATTTTTTAAATGTAAATACTCCAAGAAAGGTATTTTTGAAATTTTATGGTGACACAGGCCCCCTCTTCCCAATTGACGCAGTCTAGCCTGACTCTTGTATGAAAACTTGACCAACGCCTTTTGGGAAAAAGAAGAAGTGATTATAGTTGTTTAGATTTGAAAAAAAAAATTGAGAACGAATTAAAGGAAACAGGAAAAGACTAAGTCGAACGTCTAGAGGGAATTTAAAAAAAAAAATTTTGGAACTTAATACTAATCACACTTATCAAATTCTTTATTTTCTGGAGAAGTTTGATACCCTCTTAATTTTTACAGCTAAAGCCTAAAATTTCTTATGCTCAACTGTGCAAAAAAAGAGTAGAAATCCCCTGAAAAGAGGAATAAGAGTTAAAACTTTAAAAATATATAAGCCAACTATTTTCTGGTATCTTATATTTACCGATAAGGCGGCATCCTTTACCGGTAAGTCAAGTATCAGCAGGGGGCCTAATAAAGTTTGGCGCAATCATTATCGAAGCATTTGCATGGCATATAAGCTAGTAAGTATGGGAACCATATAGGTTACGGCTCCCACCTTTTTGTAAAGAGAATAATAGAGGCTATTAATATAAAAACAATCTTTAAAAAACGCTAATTATGAAAGTAAAAACAGGAAATCAGCCGTTAAATGCAAAAGACATTCTTTGAATTTTGTTATGAAAACAAGAAACTAATTGAACAGAAACATGTCCTCTGTGTAAGATTTGTAAATCAGTTTTGCGACTTATAAATTTATGCGTGGCTAGTGGCGGCACTTTGACCGTGTAAAAAACAATGATAAATATTCTGGATATTTCAATCACATACACGGTGACCGTCGTCAGTAGATAAACTGCTAAGCTTATCTGCTGATGACAGTCGCCTCAATAGGCACAATTTTGGGGTTCAAATCGTGTAATTTTTCCTTCTGGTCTTTTTTGAAAATACGATTTTTTAGTCAGAAATCGCAAAAAAGTTTCATTTTAAATTGGTGCACGTTTCAAATATTTAAATCCAAAAATTTGTTTAATTTTTCACTGTTTTTCAACAAACTTCTTCTTTTTTTCTTTGGATGCCAACTTCGTAGAGGTTTTGAAGTTAGAGCCAGCCCAAAAGTATTGTTGGTAATGCTAGGACCCCTTACAGATTTTATAAAGTGTTCTATGATCTATCAACACGTCCTTCAAGTGTAATCTGACTATATGAAATTCAAAACAAAGAGTCGTACCTCTTCCCCCCTCTCTGGCGTAATGAAATATTATACCCGTGCGCAAGCAAGTCAAGGTTTAAAGTCTTGGTCAAATTCAAGCATCTCCCTCTATTTCTGAGCCAGGGTAGAAAATCAACCCAACTTGTACAGACACTATGTCTAAAAAAGGTAATGGAAATTTTTCAGAGATGTTGTCAGTAGTATCCACCCTTTGGATCCAAGCACACACATATCCTATTCGTTTAAGCTTTACTATCCTTTCAATCTGATACATTCCAGCTTTTTTTAACTGTTTGTAATTCATAATCATAAAAACCGCCAAGAATCCAATCATCTTTCAAGTCACGTAGACCATACGTTATGGTTGTAGTGTCTAAAATTCTTGAAGACTTTAATAAGTTCAGTAGACTATAGTCTACCGAATAAGTTCATAAGTTAATAAGTTCAGTATATTCAGTAATAAGTTAAGTAGTTACCGTTTTACAAAAAAACATTAGTAGTTCGATTGATTCGAACAATATCACCAGCTCTGAATTCCTTTTTTTACTTTCCTCCCCCCTTCATTGGAATTTTGTTTAAGAAAAGTATTGAATAGTTCTAATTCTTAAAAATCGGATTGAAAGTCGAATAGTTCTTACCAATCATTCAGCCAATGCTGCCTTTATTGGACTATGACTGTGATAGAGTACTGTATTATATTTCAATATAACCTTCTTTACATGTGGATTAACAAATTCACTACCCCGATATGTTTGAATCTTCTTATAACAATCCTGTTCTATGATGGTTTCAAGAGCCTTAAAAACTTCGCCACCTCTCTTTGGCCGATATGGAATGGCATATGCTTAGTGACTAAAAACACTGATTACAAGTAGAATGTACTTCTATGGCTCGTTGTGACGTCGTTGAATCTCATCCAAAAGATTTGTTTCTAATATTTACAATGGGATCAAATTGTAATTTGAAGTTCAAATCGATTCAAATCGAAATGGGGGGCTTTAGTTTTTTGATACTGGCTATCACAAACTATGATTACGGTATAGGATGTAACTTGATTCTTTCTGTAAATACTGTGCCGCTAGCTTCTTTTCAAGTCCAGTGGCATGAGCAAGTGTGGTGGGTGAACGCAAACTTCCCACTTCACAAATATTATCATAAACATGTTTCAAAGTTTCAACCGTTTAGAGCGTCAACACTTAGTGAAGTGTCCACTGTCCTTTCTCGTACTAACAGAGGTGGGTGATGCAGTAATATTAAGACGCTTTCGCTCTAGTCCCCCCACTTTCGTCAAAGCATCGACATTGCCACATGGCGTGCTAGTATTTTCCGAAAATGATGTTTAAAAACATCTTTTGATATTTGACTAAATTCCTTCAATTGTTTTGAAATATGGTTATTGCCAATAAGACTTTTGGGGAAGTTTGGCTAGCTTAAAAATTTATTCAAATGTCTGTCAAATGATACAAGTCTTTCACAATTTGATAACAAATCTAATAGCAAATCAAGTAGAATGTAAGTCTTGCCATGGGTTACAACTTGATCCCACTACCATCAATTTCAACATATGCATTTCCAGTGAGATAAGTCAAGAGTCTTTTACACTGCTCACGATAGGAATGAGGCATTAGGTCTGCAACACTTGTTCAAATTTTAGACAAATCTTCTTTATTGACCTTCTTAAGCCGCGATTTCGAATTACCTTGGACGGTGTATGACTTGGACGGTCATGATGGCAACTAACGGCATTTTTTACTGCTCAATGGCTGATATACGGCAATTTTACTGTCAAATATACCACTGACTACACGTAAATCCTCGGGTGTGTTCTGACTGAGATCTAGTAGAAAATTACCATAGGGTTTATTTGTAGCCTGATTGTATGCCGAGAGTACAAATATCGGTTCACTCGTATATATTTCTCTGTTTAAAGTTATGAGGGAACTTGAATCACGAATAACCCTTTAGATTACATAGTAGATACAATTTAAATCACGTGTCCTCATACACTTGCTCTAATGAAAGAGATTGTGTAGAACTAAGATTACGGAAATCTGTTCATGATGAGATCGGACAGTTACCAATTGTAATATCACCTGAGACCATTCTTCAATGCATTCAGCTATATCAACAATAATCAACCAAGAGTTTGGTTCAGTTATATTAAAATGTTGATTCCAGGCATGAATTTCGTGTCGAGCGCAATAGTCTTTATTTTATCGTAGGATTCTTGCCAGACACTGTAGTAATAGTAAGTGTTTTTCGGATTTTTTAAAACATTTTATTACGATTTTGAATTGTTTTTTTTTAGTGTCGTTTTGCCAGACATTGATGCTCCGCAAAGAAATAATCTGAATGGAATTTTAAATTGTTACATAGTCTCTCAATGTCAAAATACAACTAACCATAAAATGTTCTGACCATTGAATAAATAATAATAATAATTTCCTATATTCGAGAACAATAAATTTAAAGAAGAATACATATTTTTTATAAACAAATAAAAGGCATTACAAAAGTGAATTTAAGAATAATACACTTTTTTATTTTACAATAAAAGGCAGTGCAAAAATTTTTGCAAATAGGACTTATCACATTTAAATAATACTTCTGAACGTTTATTGACAAAAGTGTCAATAAACGTTTTCAAACATGGTCTAAAGTTGAATTGGAGGGATCTATGTATCTTTGTGAACTTGAAACCGTTGGCAAGCATCTATCTCAAAAGAACCTGATGTATAACAATATTCTCTTTTAGATGAAGGTCGGCAATAAGTTTTTATTTTGTAGGTGTCCAGTGCACACCTCCATCCTGTACCAAAAAAATATTATGCGGACTCAAATAGTCCTTAGTCATCGGTCTGCTTATGCACAGAAAAACAAAATATTTTACCGAGTTATGAAGTTCCATCGGTATTTCAACATCAATTTCCAATACCTATCCTTGCGGTCCATTCTCCTCAACAGTGGCAATGTTGGGGAAATTTACAGCACAAAGCTATTTAAGCCCTTTATGATTACCACATGGCAAAGAGTTGTGACATTGCTGACGGATAAAGGGAGTTAATGTCCAGAAAAACTGCATCCGACTTTACACCGTTGTCTTGTCCAGTTGGTTCAGTTTCAACGGTACGATCTCCGTGAAAAACATACCATTGCCTCATTGATCTATCTACAAATAGATGCTGATCCTCGTCGGTGGTCAAGCTTATACTCTCTTCTGATTTTAAGAATTAAATCCATCACCAGATGAGGAGTGGAAAAAAATAACTCAAATTCCTAATGGATTTTGTCCGTGTTTTTACATACAATATCCAGCAACATCAGTACATCACTTGCCAGGTAGACTTTACAATAATCCTCCCCATTTTTACACCCTCCCTTAGCCCAACGCTTTTATCAAATTCAAAGTTGGTACTGGTGCATTGACGGCCGTGAAAGAATCATTGAGGTGGTGTTGTAGTACTCATATGCGTATATGCCCTTACACGTTAATAAATCATAAATTTTATCATCTTGAAAGTGTTGTTTAAGGAAGGGGAAACTATTAAAATCATTTATTTTCTTTACTAGAATCAATTGACTTCGGGGTTTGGGGGAAAACTATAGGAATTTAAAAAAGGATTTTATCCAAGCACATGTGACCGTTAGCTATTGATTTCTATTTGAAATCCAAGACTATTAGCTTCTCAGATGATTTGGGTATGATATTATACTGAATATCATACCCATCCATTGAACCGTCTACCCATGCGCCATCTGCAACTTCACCTTTCTGCAAACATGCCAACGCTGGTAAAATGTATTTTAAATCATAATTGGAATTGTGTATATAAACAGGTAGAGTACTGTTGTCTAATATTCAAATTGCTCACATTCCCCGACTACCCTCCAGAAGTTTCATCGTGCAAACACGTGATTTAAAACCGGATTAATATCTAGTATTGGAAAAAAAAATATCCATTTGAATCGGGTTCACTGGCAGGCTTGTAAAGAAGCCATACCCAACGTTTCACCGATTCAATGATTGGAGCCCTCTCTGGATTTATTACCTCCTTTTATTACTGCACTCACCCTCCTCAAACTCTGTATAATATTGTAAAACAGTAACAGCAATCTTTAAATGTTCATTAGCCCGCTCAAAAGTATTTATCCCTTTAAGTGCTTTAAGTGATGCTGGATATTGACGATTTATACAATTAAAATCTGCTTTAGGGAATTTTGGGCCCCCATTAACTGCAAAATTGTCCAAAAGGGTCTTATCTGTATCCTTTTCCAGGGGTTTGTGAGCTGCCACGAAGAATATATATTTGAAACAGTGAACCCCTGTATCGAAACAAAAGCGTTGTACACCTTGACACCCTTTTAAATCTACATTATAATTTATTAAATCCCCCTCCCACCTCTTAAGATGAAATTCTTTTTAAATTTACCCACATTAACATCTAAACTCGCAATAAATAAAACCAACGCCCCACTACCACTCTCACTATAATTATCCCATTTTGTTACAATGCTATCCACTTTGACTTAACTTTACTTTGACTTATGTCTCCTGCCGCGCGTGGTTCGGTGTAGAGAATGAAGTCAGCCTCCTCCAACGTTTGCGATCAGCAGCTAACGCTGGTGCAACATGGACATCAATGTTTGCCAACCTCAGGTATTTTGAGAAACTATCAGACCGTCCATGTTTCAGTCTGCCGCGGGATCGTTTCCAGCCGGCTTCTTTGGAGCGAAAGTCCAGCACGATTTCCGCAGGTAGGAGAGATGGCATTCTATGGAGATCACCGTACCACTGTAGAGTTTGCTCTGCACTTTGGATGGAAAACAGAGTCTGCGGCATTGTCTGTAGTAACTTCTCGTTGTTGACGAGGTCGAACTATCTCAGACCTTCTATTCTCCTAAGGCTTTTCGTCTGGAACACGTCTATGGTCGAGAGAGCTGTGATTGTGGCCGGCCAAGTTTCTGTTCCGTAAGGAACTACAGACCCGACTAGGTCGTTGAAGATTCGCAGCTTCGTGTTTCGGCTAATACTTGGTTTCCGCCATAGGTGACGATTTAACCTCCCCATGCCAGCAGATGTCTTGGCTATTCTTTCTTGTAGTTCAGAGAGATGCGAGCCATCAGCAGCAGTGACAGAGCCCTGGTACGTGAACTGCTGAACCACGTCGACAGTAGCTGTTTTGTCTAGGGCCACAGGAGGGCTTTCGTTGCTAGATGATGGATCAACGACCATAATCGTTGTTTTGTCCCAGTTGACCTGTAGACCTACTTTCGCAGCTTTTTCTTGTAGGGTGTGATGTGCTTCTACCAGTTGATCTGTGGATTCTGCCATGAGCTCCAGGTTGTCGGCAAAATCAGCGTCCGAGAGGGTGCGATCGCCAAGTTTAAGTCCAAATCCAATCCTTGAGGTCTTTTTCGCCATGACTTTGTCTATGAAGACGTTGAACAGTTGGGGCGCAACGGAACAACATTGCTGAACCCCTGTGCAAATTCGGAAGGACTGGCTCTGTTGGCTGTTGACTGGGATGCAGCTCTGTTTCATGATAGAGTGCTTCGAAGAGTCTGTAGTACTTATCTGGCAGGTCGATGGACTTCAAGATGCTCCACAGGGCGTCCAGGTTGATTGAATCGAATGCAGCTCGGAAGTTGACAAAGGCGATGAATGCTTTCTGTCGAAACTTTCCGTTTTTTCGAATACTTGACGGACTGTGAATATTTGCTCTTTGGTTGATCAATGACATAAAACCGGTTTGTTATGGTCATCGGATTCGGTGGATAATGTTTCGGCAACGATCCAGAAGCACCATTGAGAGGAGTTTGCCAGGCACTGAGAGAAGGGCTATTCCCCGGTAATTGGCACAGTCAATTCACCTGCCTTTCCTCTTCCATAAGAGGATGATGATTCCTCTTCGCCAGTCTTCCGGAATGACCTTCGTTCCCCACACAACAGAAGAATGTGGACGTCTGCAGAAGAATGACCATGGCTGGGCCCGCATATTTCAGCAACTCTGAACTTATGTCGCATGCACCAGACGCCTATTGTTTTTCAGCCTATTCATCACGCTTGTTGTTTCTGAGCTGTTAAGTGGATCAGTGGGAAGATCGCCGACGTCGACGGCTGTTCTGGGAGACTGACAGAGTATTTTGTTGGCTATTACAGGGGGAGTAGTTCTGTTCAGGTGCGAGAAGAATTGTTTCTTCCAGTGATCGAGGCACGAGCTTTAATCCGAAAGAAGAGTCCCGTATCTTGAAATGACTGGTCCCACTTTAGGAGCCTTTTTTGATTTTGTCAGCTTTGTTTTGGACAAACTTCTCTTGGCCTTGGTTCTTGAGCTTATTGTGGGTGCCGTTTATACTTCCCGTAGGACGCTATGTCACCATGTAGTCTAGACTTCTGCCTCAGTTCTATGACATGCGAAGTTTCTTCTGAAATCCAAGCTTTCTTGGGGTGCCTCTCCTTGCCTAGAACTAGTTGTGTGGCTCCATGCGTTTGAGTCTTGAAGTACTTCCAGGCACCTTCGCTATTCGTGAAATTGAAGTAGCTCAAATCTGTTCGATACCTCGACGGCGTACTTTTGCTTGGTGTCCAACTCCTTCAGTTTCAAGACATCAATAACTGTTGGCTCCGTTTCTGACCTCTGGACTTTCAGGCGAAGCTGAACTTCAGTACAGAGAAGTCTGTGGTAAGCATTTCCAAGCTTGGCTGATCTGTTACGTTCTGCAATCCCTCAGCGACGACCTCCATCCGTTTGAGATGATAGCAGAGTCGATAATTTTTTCTATGGCCGTCTTTGCTGTGCAATGTATATTGGTGGATAGTTCTGCTCTGGAGGTACACACAGCTCAAGTATACACAGACCATTGTCATTAAGGAGATCGGGCATTTCGCGTCCTATGGTGCCTCTCCTTATGCCTGTGTCGGCTCTTACTGTTTAGTTGTAGTCCCCAAGCAGGACGCTGATTTTGTGGGGGGATATGGTTGCGAGTGTTCTGGAGAGCTCAGTATGAAATTCTATTTTGATATCATCATTGGAATCGTTCGTCGGAGCATAATACACTAGAACCGTCATTTTGCCGTGTTTGTGCTGGAAATGTGCTTCCATAAGTGTGTCCAAAATCGCTTCGTGGGACAACAGGCACTTTCTTGCTAAGCTGTTGAGCACAAAGCCGACACCGTTCCATCTTGTGGCACCACCAGACCCGGACAATGAGTGCTTATCGCTTATTTGTTCTTCAGCACTCTAGATCAGGCGGGTCTAAGTCAGCCTCGAAATAGCTATCCTGTTCTTACGTAGTTCTCTCGATAGAAAGTCTTTTGCTGCAGCTGCGTTCAGGGTGAAAACATTCCAGGTAGCTATTCTTAGTCCCCTTTGGTCAATAAAGCTAAATCTGTCGGTCTTTCTGACGTCATCAACATGTTTGTTGACGCGCCGGTCGTGATCTTAGGCTGATTTATCACTTTGCATAGCAACTGTGTTCAAGTGGAGGGTCGCTAGCCTAACTGACCCTAGGCATGGGGTTCACTAAACATTGGGGTGGGTTCAACCCACCTGATGAGGTTCGGGCCACCCTATACGGCATGATTTGTTTTAACGGAGCTGGTGAGTCCTCCTATCCAGCGAGACGTGGCTACTAACTGGTCACCTATTCCAAGAGCCGGACAAGTGCCTTATCCCCACCTATTTATGCTATCCACCCAATCCATATATACACCCTCAAAATTATGGAAGTCTGGATGAAGTGGTAGCATTTCAGTTTACACATAACGCGAATACACCTCATCCGCGCGCATTTCCAAGAATTTTCTTATCGCCCTGGAAATTGCAATAAAACTATATGTGCGCTTATAATCGTTGAATATTTTCATTGGAAATATATGCAAATATTTTCCTCAGAACATGTTAAGTCTCTCTTAGAAGTTACTACCTGATACGTGGGACTAGCAAAATCCAAATAGTACATTAGGCTATGTGTCTGCTCGGAATGATTTGATATGTGTGTGCTTGAAGTCATGGGTTATGTGTGTGCTTAAAGTCGTGGGATATGTCTCCGCTTAAACGAATAGGATGTGTCCGCTTAAACGAATGGGATATGTGTGCGCTTAAAGAAATAGTATATGTGTACTTAAACGAATAGGATATGTGTACGATTAAACGAATAGGATATATGTGCGCTTAAACGAATAGGATTTGTGTGTGCTCGGATCTAAAGGGGGGATAATACTGTTGTCCAAGGATTTGATGTTTGGGAGACGGATTCAGCTATGAAAAAAGTAATTTGTGTCTTATTGGCCATTCAATTACCAAAAAGTGTACACGTTGTGTAGGGCTGTATCCATTTTTGAAGGGGGATGGGGGTGGTACAGATTTCTTTGCGGGGGGGGGGGGCTACACAAAAAATCTAAAAAAAACTAATAAAAAAGAAATTTATAATATCCATTTTTGTTCCGTTTTTACGAGTCAGACCAAATATTTCGGTGGCGGGTCAAACCCCCTAATTCTCTTTGGATACGGCCCTGATGATGTGTATTCTCTGTGCATTATGGCGATAGTTAAAAGCAAAGCCACTTTCCTTCCCTTGAAGAGGGTGGTAGTTGGAATTTAACTTTATCAGTGTTTCTGGGTCAAAGTTGCAATGGCCTCATTTTTGTGTTTCTTCTATGGAATATGGTGGTTTCAGAAGACTTTCATTTATATATGCAAAGCACGTGCAATCAGTGCTATTCTGTAGCTTTAGCGTCTTAAGAAGCATGCTAAAATAGACCAGGCAATAAAATTTGTCCATAATTAACTATAACGGCAGCTTTAAAATTGTCTGATTTTTCATATTTACGGTCAGTGGTCTCCCCACTAAAGCTTACATTTATTTAGGATCCCAAATAAACCTGAAGATCTTCTAAATTCGTAATGCCGAAGTCTGCCAATTTTAATCAATAATTTGTATTTTACTAATATTAAAGTAATGAAGGCTGTAAGTGGGAAAGTAAATTCACATCAAATTTGATGTTTATTTCATATTTAAACCTGTATATTGCAATTGCCTGTTTGCTGATTTTGGTTTTTATTCAATCAATCCTGTAAGTATTTCGTTCAAGTAACCTACATTTTTTTTTTTAGGTAGGTAGGTAGGTAAGTTTTATTTAATCCACAATACAAACATAAATAAAAAAATGACAACACTAATAAATTATTGCAGCAAAAAGAAAGTCCTAAGGACTTGTGCTGCAATTTCATATTATGATTTACATCTTATAAATAAATATCTAAACATAACATCTCATGATTAACCACCTAGCCTATCATATATATAAAAAATAACAACACATACACATGAACAAAATGCAACAAAATAATCATATTAAATATCATTTACCGGTAATCAGCCCCCACCCCACATCAATAAACTGCAAAAAAAAGACATCAAAAACCTTCTGCCCTTCAAAACCTATTACTTAAATAAAATATTTTCAATTTATTTTTAAACCCATATAAAGTGACAGACTCCCTGATGCCAGCCGGCAAACTATTCCAAACAGAAGGCCCCAGATTACGAACCACATATGATGATCGAACTGTTTTTCTTTATTCATGGCTTAAAAGTTGTGAATTTCTTGTATCATAATTATGGTACTCCTGATTCATGGAAAAATAATCATGAAAATACTCAGGGCATATGTGTTTCAAAAAGTAACTTTTAATTTTTTTAATTTTATTCCTATTGTTTCTGTTCCACAAACATGTTCGAAATAATTGCTTTCTGTTTTATCACTACAATTAAGTTTATTACTTTCGAGAAAAGCATTAGTCGGAAAGAATGAACTTGTTATCAGGCCTAGCTCTGAAGATATGTTTATCTTCCAGAAAAGAATTGGCTCACCCTGAGAAATCTGGAGCATCTACGATACGGTATATTCTGATCTGTGCTCTATTATCTTTATAAGAGTTTATAGCGTAGGAAATGGTCATTGGGCTTTGCTGTATCATCAGTTTTTGAATATTTAGCTTCAAGTTCTCCAACGGTTTTCTCGAACAAAGATTCGATTTCTTATTTAAATCGAACAGTTCGTGATTAATGAACTGCAAGTAAGGAGCGACCCGGCTCAATAGTAACCGAAACTCTAAAGACCAGAATTTTGATACCAATGGATACATCAAAAAATTGGATTTTTGTGCTGACTATAAATATACAGGTTTCATCAAGTTTAGTCTTACCCATCAAAAGTTACAAGTTTGAGAAAATATACCTTATTTTTGAAAAAAGGGGGAAACGCCCTCTCAAAGTCATAGAATCTTAATGAAAATCACACCACCAGATTCAGCGTATGAGAGAATCCTTCTGTTGAGGTTTCAAGCTCTTATTTGTCAAAATATGGAATTTTTATTTTTTGCCATGATAAAGATCACGGATTTTTTGTTGTTGTTTTTTTCCCAGGTATGATCGTATCGACCCAGTGGCTACAGAATATTGCAAGTGGGCTCATTCGAACGGAAATTGAAAATTCTAGTGTCTCTTTTAAGTGACCAAAAAATTGTAGGGCAACTAGGCCCCTCTCACGCTGATTTTTTTCCAAAATCACCCGATAAATTTTTTTAGATAGCTATTTTTCAGCATAGTCGAAAGATCTAATGACTATGTCCTTGAGAAGGGCTTAATTTCCCACAGTCCCCGGGGAAGGGTTGCAAGTCATAAACTTTGCCCATTGTTTACATATTGTATTGGTTATTCAGTTGTTGTTGTATGGAAATGCAGTTGTTATTAAAAATTGTCTGCTAACAATTTTTGGTAGAACGGTCGAGAAATGGCTTTAATTAGTTAAAGGTCTGTCAGTGGTTCAAGTTCTGTTCTCGCTGGTTTGGAACATGGGTATCAATGGTGTGACCCTGTAAGCTGGGGAAAAACACGGGAAGCGTCGGATGATTATCTCCCATTCACGCATTGCATTCCCGGCCAAAGGTATTGAACAAGGAGATTGGTACCTGCGCAACGCTGATCATTTGGTCAGTATGCGAAAAAAAGCCACAGCTACTTACTTTTGGCGAGAACTAGACGGCACTCTACCTCGCTCGGGATCCATAATTTCATCAGCAGATGTCTTCCATGAGGTACGGTCATGTGCAACGACTTCGACACGGTATAGTCAATATCTATTCCAAAGCTGGTCCAAGAGGTGGAAAGTGGCTGTGCTATAAATGGCGGACTTCGAGATACCTCGGTCGTCTTCACACCTTAGACAATGACCCAGCGAAACAAGCCAATTTGTACTGAGAAAACGCGTCCTGTGTACAATCTCTACGACTTGTTGTTTGCAGCGCTCATGTGTCTCCTTGTCGGATACTCGTTCATGGCGCTGAATGCGAGGAATGCAACGGCGGCAGTCATGGTTGCAGCATTAGCTAAAACCTAGTAAAAGGCGAACCACAATCCATAGTAAGAAGTTAAAAAACGCATTTTGAAAAAAAACTTACTAGTGAAAAAAATTCCCATCTGACACTGATTCGGGAATGGTAACTACTTTTTCGGTTCGTCTTGAAAGTAAAAGTTCATAGCGAAAACATATTTATCGTTATTTCGAAAAAAAAGCCTGGAACCCTCAAAAATGGCGTCAGATCAAAATTAAAGTTTACCATTTTAATCAAACATGGTCAAAAAGTGTTCACAGGGAAATTACAGTCCCCTTCCTTGAACAGCAAATAAAATCATTTTTGCATCGGTAGCACTGATCTGTTTCCAATCTGATCATTCCCATGATCTGTTTCTTCTTTTTTTTTTTTTTTTTTTTTTTTTTTTTTTTCTTTTTTTTTTGCAGGCCTAGCGGGTTACCAGAATATCATAGAGAGATGCTTAGTGACTCGTTCAAAACCTATTTCTCATATCTACGTCCTTTTTTATACATAAATTTTGCCACCTGCAAGTGCTGTATGGCACTAAAATGGCATCGTTTGTGTCATTTCGTAACGGGTGGCGCTAGCAGGCCACCAGAACATCATCGACAAATTGTATATAGCTCATATAAAAGATATTGTTCATATCTACATGTTTTGTTGTTGTTTTTTTTTTTCAATTCTACCATTCGTAAGTGCGATATTGCACTGTAAACAACACTTTTGGTGCCACTTCTTAAGTGGAAAAGCTGTGAAGTATTAAACAGGTACTATTGTAATAGTTATGTTCCAGAACTCTTAACAAGAAGTTTACAAGAACCCCTCTCGTACACCACCTCCTCCCAGCCTCCTTAGTAATTTTCTATACATCGTCTTCTCACCAGTAAGCTACCGAAACATTATCAGACTAGCCCACCATCGTAGATAGATGTTTAATGGCTCAATTAAAATCAATTGCTCATATTTGCTAGTTTTCACAAATTCTACCTTCTATTAGATTTCACAGATGTCAATGTTAACTAGTTTCTTGGGAGACTTTGCAATGAACTCTTTGTCATGACTGAAGCATTAGCTGCAACCTAGTAAAGAGTGAACCACAGCCCATAGTAACTTAAAGTTAAAGGCCTTTTCGGGCCTATATGGTTACTAGAACATTTAGAGAGATGCTTAAAAGCTCAATCAAAAGCTATTTCTCATGTGTAAGTGGCTTACGTAAATCCCGCCATTTGCAAGTGCCATATGGCTCGAAAAAAGGGGCTTTTTATCTAATACGTATCTAATACGTATCAATAAAACTAGTACAAATAAACCAACTAACTATGTTTCCCTATGTTTCTAGGATTATAGAGAACTAGTGCTTTAGTGAAAACACAAAATAATATAGGAGTTTTGGTACAATAAAATCGAACCAATGAAAGACACTTCTTACAGAATAAAAATCATATCAATTTCTTTTATGATCAATCCTTTTGTTGAAGCAGCAATCCATTTTAGGATTGTTGCTTTATTATTATTTTTTCGTTTAATTTGGTTTCACTTCTGCACAATGGCTCAGCTCAATGACTGGCTCTCGTTTTGGTTCTGAAAAGGACATGTCATGATTAGTTTGTAACCAAGTTCGAAGTAAAGCCATCTTGATAGTATTAGGATTATTGACTAGCTTTAGAATTTGTATCATAGCTTGAAATTCACTGTTGTATATAGAAAAATAACAGGATTTCCGGAGTTCATATTATGTCTTATTTGATTTTCATCTCAAGTAATACTGAAGCATATTTCTTACAATTTAAAATTGTATATTACTGACTATGGGTATTATAGCTGGCGAGACCAATATGCTACCTGATAAATCAATCCAATATTTCTGCATGCTGTTCAATCACTTTTCAGTTATTAAAAAATATATAATTATATGCTTACGTTTTTAAGATAATTCTTAATTGTATACTTACAGTTACGGATGTCACAACTGGTGTAAGACTGTGAAAAGTTTTATAGATTAGTTTATTGTTGTCAGGCTACATGCTCCTTTTTGACACCCAAATCAATATTCCTATTTTTTATGCTTGACTTTTGTGTTTTCAGTAAAGCGCTGGTTTTTGCACACTTTTTGTCTGTTTCAAGTTTCAACTTCGCTCTTTACTTTACTCGGAAAAAATGTTTTTTTTTTCAATTATCATGATCAAAGACTTCTAGATCTAGATTATCGTCACAGTTGTTTGCAGACAGGGTTGTCATCTGTAGCACGTGCTACTATGAATGTACTATGAAGCTACTATGAATGCTACTATGAAACACGAGCTACATTGAATGTGGTATTTTTTCTCTTATATGACCAAATTGAAAATATAGACGTATAAAATACAATTTTATGTATTTTATATTTAATGTAACATCAAGATATATGTCTGAACATTTTTTATGCATGACACTAATCTAAATACACTCAAATAGGGTATGCGCCTGTGCGCTTACATTTTTCCATTCAGCGCTCTGATCAGCTACATTTTTTATGGATACATTTTTATTTCTCTACATTAAAAAAGATTCAAAAATGACGTAGAAACTAATCTAACTACACTTTAACGGATCTTTAATACTAACGGACACTTTAACGGACAAAAAATTTGTTGACTGTGGCACCAAAAATCGCTGTGTAGCACGTAAATTTGTGCAATTATAGCACTTTAGGAACTGACACTTATTACAACCCTGTTTGCAGGTCAAGATATTAGGCCTGATTTTAGAAAGCTTTAACAGATACATGTTGGATGTGTTAAATCTAAAGGTGCTATGTGACATTAATTGAAAGCAAAGATTTGTATTCCATCCTCTCGAGCAAAGCAAGCGCCATGTATTGATTTTCGCTTACCTTGTTTGGATCCTTGCACGTTTAGAAGTTTCTCGTTATCCCAAAATAACGCCATGCATTGGTTTTTTCTTACCTTATTTGGATCCTCGGACGTTTAGAAGATTCTCGTTATTCCAAAATATCGCCGTGCATTGGTTTTCTCTGACCTTATTTGGATCCTCGGACGTTTAGAAGTTTCTCGTTATTCCAAGATAACGCTGTGCATTGAATTTCTCTTACCTTATTTGGATCCTCGGACGTTTAGAAGTTTCTCGTTATTCCAAAATAACGCCGCGCATTGAATTTCTCTTACCTTATTTGGATCCTTGGACGTTTAGAAGTTTTCGTTATTCCAAAATAACGCCGTGCATTGATTTTCTCTTACCTTATTTTGATCCTCAGACGTTTAGTAGTTTCTCGTTATTCCAAGATAACGCTGAACATTGAATTTCTCTTACCTTATTTGGATCCTCGGACGTTTAGAAGTTTCTCGTTATTCCAAAATAACGCCGTGCATTGATTCTCTTACCTTATTTGGATCCTTGGACGTTTATAAGTTTCTCGTTATTCCAAAATAACGCCGTGCATTGGTTTTCTCTTACCTTATTTGGATTCTCAGACGTTTAGTAGTTCCTCGCTATTGCAAAATAACGCTGTGCATTGAATTTGCTCTTACCTTATTTGGATCCTCGGACGTTTAGTAGTTTCTCGTTTTTCCAAAATAAACGTCGTGCATTGAATTTCTCTTACCTTATTTGGATCCTCGGACGTTTAGTAGTTTCTCGTTATTGCAAAATAACACCGTGCATTGAATTTCTCTTACCTTATTATGATCCTCCGACGTTTAGAAGTTTCTCGTTATTCCAAAATAACGCCGTGCATTGGTTTTTCTCTTACCTTATTTGGATCCTCGGGCGTTTAGAAGTTTCTCATTATTCCAAAATAACGCCGTGCATTGAATTTCTCTTACCTTATTTGGATCCTTGGACGTTTAGAAGTTTCTCGTTATTCCAAAATAACGCCGTGCATTGGTTTTCTCTTACCTTATTTGGATCCTCGGACGTTTAGAAGTGTCTCATTATTCCAAAAATATGTTATGTCCTCCTTTTTTGCTCTCTGAAATCGTTCACTTAGTCGTCCAAAATAAATTACGCGTTGGTTTTAGACCCCGCATTTATCTTATTTTGGTCAGTATAACCTTTTTTATAGGACAATGCACTGTAGGTATTTGTCTAACGCCTTCCATCCGTAAGCCACCGTATCATTGGTTTCCCTGTTTTTGTCATTAAGCGTGAGTAGAGGATAAAAACTACTTTGTCCTAAAATCTGATAGAATCATACAAGTTATTTGTTACTCTTTCTTTTTTATTGTAGCCTACTGAAGGTTTTTTATATGCCTATTCTATTTTATGTATGCCCCTCTGCACGTGTTGTCTGGCCTATTGTTCATCCTGGTTTTCAACATCGTCCGGAAAAAAAGTTTTTGAAGAAAAATATGAGGCTAGTAAAATATTTAATTGACTATAAAGCCTGGTGGGTGTTTTGTATAAAATGAGGCAAATTGACGGTTTTTAGCATCGAAAAATCCGGATCCGGATCCGAGCACTGAGCTATGAGTGTTTTGTTCTTTTTTTTAGCAAAAAATTTGTTTAAAAGTCCAATATTTTAGCTTCGCATAGAGAAGCCTTTATTGCTTTGCCTTAAACAAACTTCAATGTGGACTACCATTTCTGTTAAAGCACCAAGGACAGTGAAAATACAGTCTTATTTCTGAATTGGTTAAGTGGAAATTTATGCAATGTATCTAAAATAATTAGCATAAATCGGGAATAGAATTTTTAGTTAAAAAGGCCTCTATATGCAGACATAAAGTTTTTGGTAGTAACTGCCCCAAATTAAAAAAAAAATTGTGGGAGTAAAAACCGGGGGAAATTTGCTTTAAAGAATATGGTAGCAAGCATCTAAAGAAGTCGCAGCTTTCCTTTGAAGGCGTAGTTTTTTTTTCGAGTCGACAGATTGCAAACATTGAATATTTCATAGAACATAAACGTTGCCAAGTTCAACTGGTCAGTTTGTCTAATTATTTTCATGGTTGAACGTGTTAACACTGACAAAAATATGGTACTACCCTAGAAATCTCGTAGTTTTGGAACTACCAAAAGAAATTTCTTAGGAAATCGCAGTTTTCAGGTATGAAGAGACCTAAAATGGATCCAAAAGGTGTTTTTTTTTTTTTTTTTTTTTTTGATGTCCTTGGTATTTTAAACATTGAGGATGAATGTAAATGAACTCTGTCTTTAGGTAATCTGTAAAAGTTGCTGACCCCTTGCCAAGTATGCTTTTCGACGGTCACATTATGATCAGAAAAATCAATTAAAAGAACATATGGGATTCGAATGAAAAGGATTTATTTTTGCCCTTTTTAGATTATGGACATCTCTTTACATTCTAGATGAACCGTGTTTAATGGTTTAACACTATATAGAAAGTCGCAAAATGCGCCCTTTTTTTTTATCAAAGTGTGGTCTTTGCTAAAAAAAAAATAAATGTGCATATCCTCACTCAGGCTCATAACTGACCCCCTTCCCTTCTCGATAGGTCTATATTATATTTTAAAAATCGTATTGTATTTTCGTATATTTGATACTTGTTAGCTCTTCTGAGGTACTTCATAAGGCAGTATGTCCCACTGGATACATTTTACCCTAGAGCAAAAACGGAAAATACATTTTCCGATACTTGTTAGTATCGATATTACTTGTTAGTATCCGATATTTGATACTTGTTAGCTCTACTGAGGTACTTCATAAGGCAGTATGTCCCACTGGATACATTTTACCCTAGAGCAAAAACGGAAAATACATTTTGGGTTTTTTATTCTTATTAATAAACTAGTTGCTTGTCATCGGACTATTTTTTCTATATGTGTGAAATAGCGTATAAACTGTTTTGGTATCAAAAGCTCCGATTTACCACTGTTATTCTGTGATAAAAAGGACATAATGTGTTTTATAGAAAAAAAAAAGAAGCCACTAAATATCCTAGAACTCGAAGAAAAACATTCATCGAATAGAAGGAACTTGCTTTGTTTGAGGGGATGGAGCATAAGCCTTTATTTTCCAAAGATGTGACATAATGCCTTTTGAATTACTGTAACTAATCTTGATCCCAAAATAAATTGCACCGTACATGCCTGCCTTTTATTGTTTTAGGATCTAAATGAATGTTTCCATACAATTTTTTCTTCTTTTTTGGACATAGCGAGAGGTTGACACTTCACTTGAAATTGGAAAAGTAAACAACATTGTTTTTCAAAACCTCATTTGTGATTTTATATTGAGTATATAATTCGTCTAAATATATACGGACTATCGACCTTAAATCTAGTAGCCATTCAGTCATCATATCGTTCAGTCTTTCTTAAGATTTTTTTTAAAAATGCAAAAAAAGAAACTTAAAGATTTGAAGTAAATTTAAATCGAAAATCATAAATTTGAATATCAACTAGCGACACTAATCCCTCGGAAATCAAGTTGTTCCCTAGCAATTATAGTTAGCTCCTTAAAAATACATTCCTTATCAACCATTACAAATTGTTTATTAGTCTCAGACAAATTGTAATTCCATTTTATGAATTTTGGGCCCCCTGCTGGATAGGAACTCATCACCCTGTCAAATTTAGCCCCCTTAAAATTCACCATAAATATAACTAGAAAAACAAAGACAGTATTTCTGCAAAAAGTTACCGACCATTGGATTTATAGGTTATCAATTAATCTTGCTATTAGTCTGGGACAATTTAGGTAAGACTGATGATGACTGCTGACGGTGGGGGTCTTAGATTCCATAGTCAAGAGGGGGCTTAAGAAGACCCCCTGATATGCACCTGCAAAGCAAGCACAAAGATTGGTATGCTATAAGAATAGACAAACACTGCCGGCAACTCCGGTAATTTTTCTTTAGTAATTTTGATAACCGAAGTATAGTCATGCGCGTGGTTTTATTGATGTGGTGGCCAGATGAATTGTAGGGTATTCCAGAAATTTTTAATTTTTGTCAGAATTCCAGTGAAGAAAACGTTACTAAATTTGAAATTACTTATTTTATTGATGTGATCGCCATTGTGGTGATGGAGTTTTACTGATATGATGGCCACTCGAATAATAGGAACAACATAAGCGTATTGAGAGAAATTTAGAACTCTTGATTTAAGCCCTTTGTCGGTTTTGTTCAATTTTCAGATTACTCGCATACATGGCCGTATTCAGGATTTTTGTTCGGGGTGTGGGGGTTACGATAAAGCTTTAAAAAAACGCATCAAAATTTTGTTGTCATGCATTTTTATTACCTTTTTACGAGTGGGAAAAACATTTGGGGGGGGGCTTCGAACTCCCTAACCTCTCCCCTGAATACGGCTTTGCTCACATAAAATTGATTTTGCTACCAAACAGTGTTCAATACAGCATGATAATTGAGCTTGTTTAAAACATAATTGTAATTAACATCAATCAGAGGATCTTTTCTTTACGCCTATGTCTAGGGCGTATCTGGGAGGGGGTCAGGAGGTTTGAACCCCTTGAAATGTTTGTCCGACTCGTAAAAACGTAACAAAATTGAATATAAACAAGTTTTTGTATGCGTTTTTAAGTCTTTTTTGTGGCCTCCCCCCCCCCTGAAAAAAATCCTAGATCAGTTGACCTATACTACTATTTAAAATATTTTTTAGTCGACCACGGGTATTAAGTTGAAACAAAAGTGACGTATAGAGAATTTATTGGGAAATATATAATTTAGGCCATATATTTGCACATTAGGGGGGGGGGCAAAGAAAATTGAATTGCTTTTAGGAATAATATAAGCAATCCTAAAATTCTTACTTATATCATTCCTAAAAGCGCTTCATTTCATTTTACCTCCAACCCCCCTAATATATAGCTCATGTTATGCATTTCCCATGCATTTTGCCATATATCACTCTTTTGTTCAAACTTAATACCCGTAAACTGAAGAAAACTGAAACTGAAGAATAAATAGTGGTATAACTATACGGAAAAGATCCCAATCAGCTATATTGAATGTGAGGTAGACTAGATCAGATATATCTTTTTCATATTTCATCTTAGCTTTTGTTCAGCCTGGTTACCGCACTGTTCAGCCTTTTTCTTGTTTTAAGGGAAGCTTCCTATTGGAAGTATTGCTTTATTATATTCTTTTTAGCGGCCCTGCAGGAGAAATGTCAACTTTGACGGGGTGGTATGTATGTAAGAAAAGTTCCATATTTTTATATCAAACAGTTCGTGGTAACGAACTGTAGTAAGGAGTGACCCGGCTCAATAGTAAACGAAACTCTAAAAAACGGAATTTTGATAACAAAAAATACATCAAAAGAATCGGATTTTTATGCTGATTTTAAATATATACGTTTCATCAAATTTAGTCTTTGTCATCAAATATTACGAGCCGGAGAAAATTTGCCTTATTTTGGAAAATAGGTAGCAATTCTACTGTTTAATTAAATAAAAAAACAAGTTTTTTAAATGAAAGTAAGGAGCGACATTAAAACTTAAAACGAACAGAAATTACTCCGTAGATGAAAGGGGCTTTTCCTTCTCAACGCCCCGCTCTTTACGCTAAAGTTTGACTCTTTCTCTTAACTCTACATTTTAAAACAGTAAACAACTTTAGCGTAAAGAGCGGGGCGTTGAGAAGGAAAAGCCCCTTTCATACACGGAGTAATTTCTGTTCGTTTTAAGTTTTAATGTCACTCCTTACTTTCATTTAAAAAACCTGTTTTTTTTATTTAATTTCTGAACGTTTTTGAATCAATGCATGTTTTGATTTTGGCTCTCCGCAGAGGAATCATTAAAACGAAATTTGTATATTATTTTTTTTTTTTGGCTAAATGGCTTTCTCATAATTTTGATCGAATGATTTTGAGAAAAAAAGAGTGGGGGAGGAAGCCTAGCTGCCCTCCGATTTTCGGTTAATTAAAAAGGCAACTAGAACTTTCAATTTTTTACGAATCTTTTTATAAGTAAAAGATATACGTAACTTATAAATTAGTTTATGTAAAGAACTTTTGTATTATTATGTTTTTATTACATATATGAGGGGGTTCGCCCCCTCGTCAGTACCTCGCTCTTTACATTAAAGCTTAAATTTTGTCCCAATTCATGACCCCTAAATCACGAAAGCCGCAGAATAAATAGTTGAAATTACTAAAAATACTTTAGCGTAAAGAGCGAGGTATTAGGAGGAGGTGAGCCCCTCATATTGGTAATAATTTCTGTTCGTTTTAAGTTTTAATGATGCTGCTTACTTCCAGCTGAAAAAAATAACTTTTTCATTGTTTTTTTTTAAGTAATGCTAGTAAATCCTGCGCTCCCTTCATGGAAATTTTCTTCCCCCATGTCAAATTCCATGATGGAAAGTTCCCCCAGCATATCCCCCACTTCTCAACCCCTGCCTCCAACCAAAAAATCCTCCTGAAAACGCCTGTACACTTCCCAATAACCATTACTATATGTAAGCACTGGTCAAAGTTTTGAACTTGTAACCCCCCCCACGGGGACTGTGGGGGACTAAGTCGTCCCCAAAGACATAGTTATAAGGTTTTTTGACTACGCTGAATAAAATGGCTATCTCAGAATTTTGATCCGTTGACTTTGGAAAAATAATTAGCGTGGGAGGGGGCCTAGGTGCCCTCCAATTTTTTCGGTCACTTAAAAAGGGCACTAGAACTTTTCATTTCCGTTAGAATGAGCCCTCTCGCAACATTCTAGGACAACTGGCTCGATACGATCACCCCTGGGGAAAAAAAACAAACAAATAAACACGCATCCGTGATCTGCCTTCTGGCAAAAAATATAAAATTCCACATTTTTGTAGATAAGACCTTGAAACTTCTACAGTAGGGTTCTCTGATACGCTGAATCTGATGGTGTGATTTACGATACGATTCTGTGACTTTTAGGGTGTGTTTCCCCCTATTTCTAAAATAACGCAAATTTTCTCAGGCTCGTAACTTCTGGTGGGTAAGACTAAACTTGATGAAACGTATATATTTAAAATCAGCCTTAAAATGCGATTCTTTGGATGTAGCTATTGGTACCAAAATTCCATTTTTTAGACTTTTGGTTACTATTGAGCCGGGTCGCTCCTTACTATAGTTCGTTACCACGAACTGTTTGATAAAGTAGAATTGAGAGAAAGAGAAAAACTTTAGCGTAAAGAGTGGGGCGCTGAGAAGGGAACAGCCCCTTTTATGCACCGAGTAATTTCTGTTCGTTTTAAGTTTTATTATCGCTCCTTACTTTCAGTTAAAAAAACTAGTTTTTTTATTTAATTAATTTTATAAGGCGGGATTCCCCAAGCTGTAGAGCCATTTTTCAATATGGGGAGAGGGAAGGAAGCCTCTTGTTTAGGGTTTTAGACAATGACAAATAAACTGGCTATCTTGGAATTTGTATTTCCTTATTGATGTTTTGTGGTATAAAATGGGAGAAAACACTATTCGCTATGGTTTGTGAAGATGATGGGTTCAAAACCCTGTATTTAGGGTTTTAGACTATACAAAATTGGTTGGCAATCTTGGGTTTTCTGTTTTCTTTTCATTTTGGCCCTGTTCGGGACAAAATTGATGTTTTCGTGAACAAAATGTTTTGGCTACTTTGGCGTGGCATGATTTCTATTATTACTAAAAATACATTATAAGACCACACTGGATATACATGACGTCCGATACCAAGAAAGGAAAGAATATAGTAAATGAAAAATAAAATCAAATAGGTAAGAAAACGAGGATTTTGTCATCCAGTGGCAAAATATGAAGACGAAGAACTTGCAAATATTTCGACAAGGACCTCCGCTAAGTCGTCCTCGGTGCTCATAAAAAAAAAGAAAAAATCCGACCTTTCGAAATGAACCTAACTAGAGGAGAATAGATACTAAAATAGTATCTATTCTGATACTATGGTGAAGTTTTTAAATTTGTTTTCAATTTAATTTTAAAGTTTTCAAATAGATACTCAAATAGTATCTATTTTGATACTATGATGAAGTTTTTAAATTTGTTTGGTAATATCCAACATTCTTGGAATGCCTCTACCTCCCCCTTTATTAAAGCCTCTGCCTTTTTTTAAATAGTTCGAAAAGTCTTATCTTTTTTTAAGTAGGTTAAATTTTATACCTCTGCCTCTCCCTTGAAAAAAAGAGCTAATTGTTGCAATGCTACTATCCCAGTATGTGGTCAAATAAAACCCACTGTGTTGTTTGTTCTTCATCAACCATAAAGCCAAAAAAGGCGAAAAATAATTTCATTTTGCCAACAATTGCATATATCTCACAAACGTTCGTGATCACCTTTCCACATCATTATCAGGGGAAAAACAGAGTAAAGACAGTATATTTGAAATGTTTCCCTTTTTGTAACAAATGGTTGTGTGAGGTCTTTGCTTGAATTTTGACATGCTTTAATCTTCTTGGGGTTCTGCAGCTCAAATTTAGAGATGTTTGCAGAACTTACGTTATAATTAGACTCATGCTTGAAGATGTAAAAACCTCATTAAGTGAGAATGTGCCATACTTTAAATAGGAAAAAGTTAAGCAAATGATTTGCGTGATATTATTCTAATAAACTATAGGCCAATTAAGATCTCTTCGCAGAATAAGGCCTTCTAAGCTCAAAAATTCGTGTCAGGTTTTGAAAACGAATTAGTCAGTAACATTGACCGACGCCTACAGAAGTTGAAGACCTTCGCCCCCCCCCCCTCAAACCCGAAGAATGCTGCATTTGTTTCAATAGGCTCCAATAGATTTTGTCCAGTTTTTAATTTTTTCGAATTTTCCCTCCCCCCCCCCTATAAAATTTATAAGATATACTTAAAATTATCATTTAATGTTGAAACAGTTGTTCTTACAATCAAATGATAACGCAATACAACTAAGAAAATAGGTTCCATTGTTATTTTATTAATTATATGTTTTTATAACTGCAGTTTTTACGTATATTACCATATGTTACCATATATTGCTAGATATTGTGTCCTAGACGTTCATGTTTGAAGTCCCAAGGATTTCAATATAAAAATATGTTTGACCCCAGTACCCATATTTGGTTCTATTCACATAATAAAACTAAGGCAGTACCACATTTTTGTCAGTGTTGCAGAATTAAAACGTCGAAATGAATAAGCTAAGCTGTTTAGTTAAATTTGACAACACCGACAACAAATTTAACAACTTTTCGTTCTTAAAGTTCAAACACTAGTGTGTTGATTCTCAATGACGGCTACAACTTTAAAGGAAAGTTACATCTGCTTAAGCTGTTTGTGCCTTATATTCGTAGCATTTTATATATTTTAATCATGCTTCTAATTTTGATTTGGCACCCACCAGTATCAAAAACTACGTAACTGTATATCGAGGTATGTCTGGTTTAAATTTGAATTCCTTATTTTTTACTAGTTTTTAGGGTGTATACTCGTATGGTTATGGTTGTGAGTGTATACTCGTATGGTTTCCACTTAACCAATTCAAACAATCCAATTTCATCTTGGCTGTCTTTGGTCCTTTAAAATTAACCTACTAAACACATGTTGGAGGGTAAATTATTGTAATTGCTGGAATAGGATACTAAATAAAACTTCTTGGAAAAAAACTTCTACCAATATAGATGGTATTTTTTTTTTTTCATATTCCTTCAATTTTCAAAGACAAAACAGTACAAGTATCCAAGTTAGCGAGAGGTTTGCTGTTCCGCACTTTTACCTCATTTTTGCAGCAATATTGCAAAAAAAAAGTCGACAGAAAAATAGAGAGTCAGTTTTGAAGTTAAAATGACCAGAAATTAGCTTATATAACATTTCAGGCCTAAAGTGAATGGAGATTACTATGAATGTAGAACTGGAACCAAAATCAGCACAAGCTATCATTCATAACTTTTATATTGCCTCCTTAAACCACTCCTCCCAATTAATTAATTTAACTCCTAATTAATTTAAAATGATTAATATTCAATACTACTCCCTAAATAGCCCCTGAAACATCAGGGTCACTTAAGACCATTTCGTGAACGATTTTGACCGAGAATGATTTTAAAGATGTGTATGTGTATCAATTTTCAGGCAAGATTGTGGCTAAAGTTAAGGCCTCTTGTTGTTAATGACTTCACAAACCCTTAAATACGAACTATGAAGGATATCAAAATTCATGCCTCTGTTTTAGATTAGCCGTTTGCGTAGCTTGGGGCCCTTTCCCCTGAAAACAGTACTCAACATGTCGCCCATGGGGCACTTTTTTGGACCTTTTGATCACTCTGGTTAAAGCAGCCTTCATTTTATTTTGACTTGATGCCATGTTTGACTATGGGCCTTTTGAGGACAAAAAGGTGTTGAAAGACATTTAGGATGTCCTCTGACCGTTTTAGACCTGAAATTCGCGCTAAAGATTATAATTTGCTATTTAATTAGCCGTCTTGCAACAAACATTCGCTCTATATGATGAGACCTGGGAGAAAAAGTAATACACGAGAGATTTGTTACTCTTTACTGAGCTAACGCCATTGCGTTTATTGTAAAAGTCAGCTTTTGCTACAATCATGGTGGCTCAGTCGGGGCAACCTAGCAAAGAACGAACCCTAGCTCATAGTAACCGATAATTTTAAAAAGCATAAAAAAAAACCTCAAGTGAAGAATAACTGCTGGTTGAAGCTTATTCAAGAATGTTAACTATTATTTCGACTAATCTTAATGGAAAAAAGTTATTGCTAAAACAAATTTGTGGGAATTTAGGAAAACAGATGGAAACTCCACCAAATGGTGTCAGATCGAAATGGAAACTGCATTGTTTGAATAGCCATAGCCAGAACCCCCATTTAGGAGAATTACAGTCCCCCGTCTTGAGCATCAAGGAAAATTACTCTTTTCACATGGGACGTAGTGATGTGCCTCTTTTTCGAAGAGGTTGATCTGAAATACCCCAATTGCTAACCATCCTTACTATTATTAAATAAACTATCTCTTCTGCTTTTAGGCCTGCCACAAAGCAATTGTCCCATTCATATGCCAGAATATGTAAGCATGCAGTCTTTATGCGAAGATCATATCACTCCATCTCTTTCTCTGTCATAACTACTGGCATCCAACACAATCCAAATTTTGATAGAATTAATATTCCTTAGCAAATTTCTCTCCTTCCTCAGAAAATTAAACTACTCCATATAGTTACATCTATTCCCCTGTGCTGGGTATCCTGCTCTTTTAGTTGAGAAATCTTTCTTTACTTGCTATCAATATAGAGAAAAATAGTTTCAGAAGGACCCCAGCTATGAGTGGGTCCTAGGCCAATAAGTGGTAAATAGAAAACAATTTTTTTTTTTTTTTTTTTTTTTTGTAAAATAAACGGTTGGTGTCATCATGTGGCGATAAGGGTTGGTGTCATTACAGTAGGTCTATTCAAATTTTAGTGTAAGTTCACATTAGACAGTTTAGCCTGTATACGGAAACAAAAGGGGGAAAAAACAATGAATAGCAAAGAATGCATTATCAAGCCTAAATTTCTGCTGATCCTAATGGAAGTGAACCAGACCAGAAACGCTCATTCCGTTTCTTTAACTGCATCATCATCGGCCTGTCATCAGGCAGTCTATTAAGTCAAACCCAAAATTATAGTTAGATGACTTCTATAGTCAAAAATGTGTAAAAATTCAAAGTTTAAGCCTGTAAATTGTGCGATTCACGCACTATTCAGTGAGAACATTCTGAATTCCATGGATTAATCGTCCTCTGTGTTTTGTGAATTTATTTACTTCGAAGATATTGCTGACATATTCCTAGGACAAGGGAAATGATAGATCATTCAATTTGTGGTTTATATCTATCTTTGTTGGTCTCTTCAAACAGAAGGCAAAAAATGACAAACAATTGTGGAATGCTGAAATCTGGGCTCGAAACATTGTGACAGTTCTTTGAAGGGAATATCTTTACTAATGTTTTGTTTAAAATGCTTATTGGCCGTGAAAAGCAGCTCCTTTAATGGAAACTTAATGCGGGCCGTGCTTAGTAGTAGCATTTAGCCCTCTTGCCCTGGAATTAAATGACGTTGCAGATAATCTGTATACCTTGGAGAATCTCAACTTTACAAGATTTATCAAAATAATGGTTATCATTCCTTAATCAGCTTAAAAATAGCGATTCTTCCTGATGATATTTTTTTTAAACCGTTTTTTTTTTACTTCGAGCTAGGGTTCATTATTTACCAGGTTGTCCCTGAGAAGGCAACCATGATGTTTTTTGTGTAAGCAGTTACTGTTTTACTTCCCTTCAGTCCTACAGGTTAACTGTACACACGCAAGATGACATTTCTGCAACCTTATGATAGCTGAGAGTCAGCTTTATCTACCTACAGGATTATATTTTTAAGATTTAATTTACACTTTTTTTCAATTAAAAACATTTTTAAAACAGTTTGAAAATTGTTGAAAAAATTTCCAATTTTTCAAGCTACCTTACATAATCTTGTAGTATTAAGTATAATTAATAGCAATTCCAGTTTGGTGAATGAATCAGAGACTATTAACTCCCATGGAATAAGCATCATGCCCTGTTGTTGCAAGTTACACCTGTTGGCTTGTCATAAAATCGCATATTTCACGGGGAACATTAACCTTAAGCTCAACGTTTCGCATCAGATGTCCAATTTGCTTAAAATTTCCTAATTTCTGGTTGGCCAGATTTTTCCTGGTCGTTCTTTTTTTCTGATCGAATCCTTTTTGTTTGTTTGTTTGTTTTTTTTTTCTTCAGGTGGAATTTGAACCTGAAATTACTACATTTCGAGGTGGCACTGCGTTCTTGTAATGGCTTCTAAACTGGGACCTGTTTGATGTTCGTCGTTTCAGTACTTTTAGTTTGTGTTTGTGGATTTTTTCTACTCGTTACTTATTTTATTCTGAGGGTTAAAACAATTAATTATTATCGTCATTAAAACTATGATATTACGTAAATTAGCGCTTAAAGATGAATAATCAATTTTGGACTTATAACATCTTGTCTAATGTTTATCTACAAAATTTCACTTTGACACCGTCATCTTATTACTGTTAGATATCAAATAGATAGAGCATTACAACAAGCGTGTTTCAAGCCAAAACTGTTTCAAGCCAAAACAACCGTGTTTCAATTTCAAAACAATCGAAGTAGTTGCTGATAAATAATATTTTTCTATTATATTTTACGCTTATTTTTTTCGCTTAAAAAGTAATGCCTGGAAAAATGTAAGGTTGAATCCTTTGCTGACTGAGGGGAGGGTTTAATCATACCATTAAGCACCTTCCGAGGCATCCTACCGTCAGACTTGAAATAACTGAGCTGGTGCAAACCTTGAGACTTCACTACAAATTTTACATTTTTAGATAGATGACCTAACCTCCCACAAAATAATCTACCACACCCCTTAAAGTTTTAGCTATAACCATCTCTGTCAGGAATATTTTGTGGGACTAATTTTGAGACTGTATCCAGGTTGGCGAATAACTTATTCCGCCGCTCCTTCTCAACTCTGAAAAGTTACGTAAAATATAAAATTTTCGTTTATTTTAATGCTACCATGGCTTATAAATGACGTCCACTTTTTTAGAACCCTCACCTCCCATAGCAATATCTTGTGGTAGTCCTTGGTCGAATATAGAGGCATAAAATGCCTGTATTTTATAAGGATAGTACATAAAATGTGAATTAATATGGAAATGATTTTTTTGTAATTACTGAAATATGTTATTTTATAATCTAAGAATGGATAATCCTATCATTTGCCCATTTAATGCGGGTATCCCTTCAAAGAAGCTATTATTCAAATATTATGAGATTATCAGCTATTTTAATCTACATAATTTCGATTCATTCGGTTTCATTTGATGTAATGATAGCATTCGTCTTAATGGCTTCTTTATTCAAGAATTTCATGTTTAAAACTACTACTTTCTTTACCATCATTAACAAAAATAAACCTTTTTTGAAGACATAAAAACAGAATTTAAACACGGAAAAGTAGGATATTCATAGGGGTACAACTTAATCTACCCACATTATCTGTTGTAATTTCTATTTCTATACCCGTAATCACTTAGAAAAACAAGTCTCATCTTACTAACTTTACTTGGCTTAATCAGGTTATGGCAGCAATAGGCCGCTTTTGATGGCAATCTCTCACTTTATTTAACAAAACCGGCCAAAATTGATGCAAAACATGAAATGAATAGTCGATTATTTGAAGAGGCTATTTTAGATAATCATGGCGACGGATGGTAAAAAGTTGGAATAAAAATTTTTCAATTTTAAGTCTGGTACAAAACCCAGAATAAATTACAGTTTTGATAATAGAACTGAGTTTTTGTGTGTCTACTTTAGTAAGCTTCTTGTGATTTTGGTTTGAATGGAGGAAAACATATGTGTAGTGGGCAAATGTCCCACTTCTTCTGTCGATGAAATCATTCAATAAGATCTCGGAGACTTTTCATATGCAGTTGCAGACAAAAAAAAAATAAAAAAAAAATAAAAAAAACTGTGTCACTTCCTAAAGTATAATAAGCAAGGCCGGCTAAAATAGAACATCTCATGTTCGAGTTAGAGCCAGACTCTATACTAAGGGAATTTTTTATGCGCTAAAATTTGTACTAAGGGCAACGAGATAAATAAAAAAAAAAGTAGAAATGTTACTTGGAAAATATGGTTCGATTCGAGAATAAAATTAATTTAAAAACAACAAGTTTTTTCGACTGAAAGTAAGGAGCATTGTTAAAACTTGAAAGGAGCACAAATTATTCGGCGTATGACTGGCCTGCAACTTCCTCAACCGTCGCTTTTTACGCTAAAGTTTTAAGTTCTTTGAAAATGCTTCTCATTCGAATTCAACCATTGTGTTTGTGCAGTTTTTCTTAAAGAATTGTGACAAAAAGTCAAACTTTGGCGTATAGAGTGAGGGTTGACAAAGGGGCGATCCCCCTCATAACGGAATAATTTGTGTTCATTTTAAGCTTTAATGTTGCTCCTTGCTTTCAGTTGAAATTTTTTTTTATTTAATTTCTGACCGTTTTTCCAACCATGCAAGCATAACCCTTTCCCTCCCCCCGTCTAAAACTATTCGTGGAAAATTCCACCTGGGGCTACTTTCCACTCCACGGTGGAGATAGAGATATTTAGTTTTAATGAAACTTAAATCATAAGAAAGTGTGAATTTTGTTTTGTTTTTAATGAAACCGAACCGATTTCAGGAAAGGGTCCAGTTTCATTAAAAGTTATTTGGAATTATTGAAATTATTTTAGCATACCTTTTAGGAAAGTGTTAAAAATCAGCCCAAAGGGGAGTTCAGCTTAGCATTTGGAGTTCCTTGTTGTGCTACCCGCCTTGATTGAAAAACCTTGCTGACACAGTGGACGTATTATTTACGATTTATGTAGGCTAAATTAAATACACAGCCCTTTGCTTAACAATTAGTAAGAGATTATATGTTTTCAAACAGTTCGTGGTAATGAACTCGGCTCGGTAGTAACCGAAACTCTAAAAAGCAGAATTTTGATATTAATAAACACGTGAAAAGAATTGACTTACTATGCTCATTCCGATTAAATAAAATTCATCAAGTTTAGTGATACATATCCGAAGCTACAAACCTGAGAAAATTTGCCTGATTTTTAGAAAAAGGGGGAAATACCCCCCTCCCCTCCGAAAAAAACAAGTAAGGAATCTCAACGGAAATCACACCATCAGATTCGGCGTATCGAAGAACCCCATTGCAGAAGTTTCAAGCTCCTATACACAAAAAAATGTCGAATTCTCACGAAAAGAAAGATCACGGATGCATGTTTTTCAGGGGTGATTGTATCAAATTAATGGTCCTAAATGATCGGGAGAGAGCTCGTTTGATCGAAAATCAAAAGCTCTGGTGCTCTTTTTAAGTGACCAAAAATACTGGAGGGCAACTAGCCTCCTCCTCCCACTCCCCTTTATTCCCCAAAATTGTCCAATCAGATTTTTGAAATAGCAGTTTTATTCAGCATAGTTAAAAGATCCAAATAACTATGCCTTTAGGTTTAACATGACCCCCCCCCCACCGCCCGTCATGAAAAGTCTGTAAGTTATGAAATTTGCGTGTAATATTTGTCATTGGGAAGTGTACAGGCGTTTTTCGGGGGGTGGAATTTTGTCCATGGGGAGAAATTAGGGGAAATTTTACACTGGGGTATTTGACGGAATTCCTATACGAAATTATTTTTATCTTACTTTCTCTTTGCCAAAGCACTTTTGCATGTAGAGATGTTCCGGGGGAAATTTTCAGCGGGTTCGGAATTCCGGGAAAAACTTTCCACAAAAGGGGGAATTCCCAGAGTGATCGGAAAAACGGTTAGAAATTTAAGTCTTTTTCAAATGGACATTTGCCAAGGTGATTTTTTAGTCTGAATCGTCCACAGGAAAATTCTGGGAGGGGTTGGGCTCAGCGAGGATGGAATTGTCCGGAAAATTTTACGGGGGTTGTATTTTACGTGGCAGAAACTTCCATAGAAGGATTTTTCCTTGAGGGGAAAGAATGTTTCGTGGAGGGTGAGCCTGATTTACCGGCGTTGTCTGGAAAACGATTAAAAATTAAATTAAAAAAAAATGTTTTTCAACTGAAATTAAGGAACAACATTGAAACTCGGAACGAACAGAAATAATTCTATACATGAAGGGTGCCCCCCCCCTACTCAATACCTTGCCCTTTACGCTAAAGTTTGACTGTTTTACCAATTTTTTTAAGAACGACTCCTGAAACACAAAGGCTGTTTAATTATAATTGAAAGCCTTTTTAAACGTGCTTATAACTTTAGCCAGAAAAGTAATGTGTTGAGGAGGGCGCAACCCCTTTATATATGGAATTTTCTCTGTTCGTTTTGATGTTGCTCCTCACTTTCAGTTGAAAAACTTGTTTTTTTAAAATATATCTATATTTTAAATTAGCCTCTCGTTAACTTTTCGAACTGTTGACGCATTTAAGACCCCCCATCAAATTTACTGAAATTGCTTTGGGAGTTCCTTGTGGTATTGGAAAAATTTGTTGATTGACTTTGAGACGGTCAGTCGACACATTAGGCTCGCAAACGATTTTGGTATCGAATGGCCCTAATCTCTTAGCATAAAAATTGCGTGCGTAGTGTGAAAGCTGCTTAACCTTCTTACTATGTATGTACGACGTAAAAAAAAATAATCGATCACAAACTGTCTACGGGGCAAATACTTTGGATCTTTGGATGTCACCTTCTATTAGTAACCTCCTTCATAATCCGATGATTTCTTTGACGACGTGAAAAGATCGCGGTGAGAGATCTGTCTATTGATGTCTTATGTAAACTGTTATGACAGGTCGGATAATTGTGGAAATTGAGCATTGAAAATTTTCACACATTTTATATGCGAAATTAAAATTTGTCTCGAGTGATCAAAGAAAACAAATAAGGCTGAGGAACTTGCTATAGAATTTTGAACAAGCCAATTATTGAATCTTTAACTAAGAATATGTCATAAGATAATGATTGATTTAATGTTTTATGTGTATTGAAGATATGCAAGGCGCCAGACGGAGGACTAATTTCCAGTTTTGGGATTTATTAACGCCGGGCATAGGCCTATTATATTCTTGAGATAAACATTGCTTGGTTTTCAATGGGGAAACATAAAATAAATATAGAGTAGGCCTGTATTAGTAATGACTTTCTTTGGTTTTAATGTAATCCTCACTCTACAGTAAAAAAAGGCAGTAATATCTTAACAATTAATGCTGTAACAATCATTGGTATTTCCAAAATTATTAGGCAGTTGTACCAAAGAGCATTCCCTTAGGAGTATTTTTTAGATATAAAAAGTAAATATTGTAAACTAGACCTTTAAATAGTGTTCTCAAAATGGGGCTCTTGAAACTGAAATCTAGCGTATTTTTGACATTAAGGAAACGTGATATCATTTGGCATTAAGTAAACTAGCACTATTTTACTTATTTTACTATTATACGAGAAGGAAAATGTGGTAAAAAATATGTTATTTCAAGAACTTATATTTCTTTTTCAATAGTAAAATATGGCCCAGTTTAATAGATAATTCTGTTGGGCTTGGTCTGTTTTCGTGGGCATTTTAGGGCTGAAAAACCTCCTCCTAGCTAATGTATCTACTATAAACTGCCTCCCCGTAGTAGCATAATGTTTGTAGGCATGAATATCAAACAGTTCCTGGTACCGAACTGTAATCACGCCATCGGATTCAGCGTATCGGAGAACCCTACTCTAGAAGTTTCAAGCTCCTATCTACAAAAATGTGGAATTTTGTATTTTTGCCAGAAGACAGATCACGGATGCGTGTTTATTTGTTTTTTTGTCGTTGTTTTTTCTCAGGGGTGATCGTATCGACCCAGTGGTCCTAGAATGTTGCGAGAGGGCTCATTCTAACGTCTCTTATTTTAAAGGCCATTCTAGTGCCCATTTTAAGTTACCAAAAGTCGGAGGGTACCTAGGGCCCCTCCCACGCTCATTTTTCCCCAAGTCACCGGATCAAAATTTTGAGATAGTCATTTTGTTCAGCATAGGCGAAAAACCTAATAACCATGTCTTTGGAGACGACTTAATCCTTCGCAGTCCTAGGGGGAGGGGTTGCAAGTTACACAGTTTCACAATCGTTACATATAATAATGGTTATTGGGGAGTGTACAAACGTTTTCAGGGGGGACTTTTTCGCGTTGGTGGGGGGAGAGGGGGTTATATGGGAGGATATTTCCATGGAGGAATTTATCATGAAGGAAGATAATTTCCATGAAAGGGGCACAGGATTTTCTAGCATTGTTTAAAAAACAACGAGAAAATAAATAAAAAAAATTCAACTGGAAGTAAGGAGCAGCATTAAAACTTAAAACGAACAGAAATTTTTACGTATATAAGGGGGCTCGTCTCCTCCTCAATACCTCGCTCTTTACGCTAAAGTATTTTTAGTAATTTCAACTATTTATTCTACGGCCTTTGTGATTCAGGGGTCACTCTTAAAGAATCGTGATAAAATTCAAGCTTTACTGTAAAGAGCGAGGTATTGACCGATCGGGCGAAACCCCTCATATACGTAATAAAAATATATAAATATAGAAGTTGGCTACGAAAGTCGATTTGTAAGTTATGTCTATTTACTACTAATAAAAATGTTCGTAAAAAAATAAAAAGTTCTAGTTGCCTTTTTAAGTAACCGAAAATTGGAGGGTAACTAGTCTGTTGAACCAACTGACGGAGAGAGTAGTGATTCAGATGATTTTACTTAAAGCTAAAGGCAGTGGTGTCTTTAGGGGGGGGGCAGATAGGGAGGGGCAATGAGGACAGTTGACCCCTCCCAATAATTTAGAAAAGACTACAAGTAGCTTTAAACCGTTTCTCATTTTAAGTGTCAAATATACTCTTTAATTTGAGTAGAAACATTTTTTTAATCAATCCATGCTCGTTTCTAACATACGGAAAACGAGAAAAGTAGGGGTCCATTACACTTCATAATATGTTCCACATTAATATTTTTCCAAATATTCTGCCTTTGAAACCTTATCGTCAAGTATAATGTGAGCCTAGTTAATAGTAAAACTAAAGAAAAATCTTTGCTTCCTGTTTCGCCACATTTGCTCAGGTGAATTTTTTCCCTGATATTTAAATTGTATTTATTTTCTTAATTCTGTCAGTTCATGATTAGATACTCTTGTTTTAAAACTTTCAAAAGTGGAAATGAATACAACAGTTGTATTCATGAATACAAATATCAAACAGTTCAAGTTAACGAGCTGTATGTAAGGAGCGACCCCAACTCTGACCACAACTCTAAAAAACGAAATTATGATACCAATGGATACATCAAAAGAATTGAATTTTTATGTTGATTTTAAATGTATAAGTTTTATTAAGTTTAGTCCTACTCATCAAAATTTAAGAACCTGAGAAAATTTACCTTATTTTCGAAAAAGGGGGAAACACCCCCTAAAAGTTATAAAATCTTAATGAAAATCACACCATCAGATTCAGCGTATCAGGGATCATTACGTGGGAGGATCTTTTCATGGGGGAAGAGAACTTTCCATGAAGGGGGCACCAGGTTTCCCAGTATTATTTAAAAAACTACTACTACTACTGCTAACAACGCACCAAGCCGCCTGAGGCCAACACAGCTACGCACGCTCCCCTTCCATCCCAATCTATATAAAGCCTCCCTCTTTACACCCTCCCAGAAAGTTCTCATTTCCTTTAAATCTTTCTGTATGACGTCCTCCTACACAAGACGAGGACGACCTGCTTTCTGTTTAGCCCAAGACGGTTGACCGAAAAAGACAATCTTCGGCAACCTGCCATCCTTCATCCGTAGAACTTCCATACAACCTACTATTTGAAATACGGTCAGTCAGCCGGTTACCCAGAACAATTTTTCGCTAGTATTGGTAATAATATCGCTTCCACAGCTACTTTATCTCGGTCTAAGTCGGACTTTAGATCTTACCTCGGGCCGTCTTGTGTTAAGTCTATGTTTCTAGAGCCAGTAACAGAAATTGAAATTACTAAAATTGTTAATGGCTTGAAAGACTCATCTTCATCTGGGCCAGATTCTATTCCTACTAAGGTAGTTAAATCTATTCTTCCTTCAATAGTTGTGCCTCTTACAAAACTTGTTAATCTTTCATTTAAATATGGGGTTTTTCCAGATCCTCTCAAGCGTGCTCGGATTATTGTTCTGTATAAAGGTGGACCAAGAAATGATCCAGCAAATTATCGACCAATTTCAATTTTATCAGTATTTAGTAAAATCTTCGAAAAGGCTATGCTTTCTCGTCTGCTTAAATTTCTAAAATCTAAAGAGTTTCTTCATGATTTTCAATTTGGTTTCCGAATGAAGCACTCCACGGAGCATGCCTGTATGACCCTTTTGAATTTTATACATTCTGAATTGGATTCGGGATTAATTCCGGCTGCTATATTCCTGGATATTCGCAAGGCATTCGATTCCTTAACCCATGAAATTCTTCTATCGAAGATGTCTCATTTTGGCATTAGGGGTAATGTATTTTCTTGGTTTCAATCTTATTTGAATGATAGGTTAATTTCTGTCAATCCACAATTTAATTTCTGTCAATCACAAGTGAATTTTGGCGTCCCTCAGGGATCAGTTTTAGGGCCAGTGCTATTTTTGATTTATATAAATGATCTTTTTTACGCAGTAAAAAAGCAGAAACCTATTCATTGCTGTAGACTCTGTCATCCTAAACCTTCCCTTGCCCATAGTGCCAGCTATAGTTCACCATCTTCTGATGTCCTTGTTTGTTTTGCTGATGATAGCACACTCGGCACTTCGGGGAACTGTGAATCCGAGCTTCGATTAAACTTGGAATACTTGTTTGAGAGAGTAATTTCATGGCTTGATGCTAATTTTCTTACCCTAAATTATTCAAAATCCAATTTTTTGATATTTTCGCATGTTTCTCAGATTTATCCCAAGTTATCAGAAATTCATCAGCCAAATGGAATAATTCACAGATCTAAAGATCGATATGTTCGTTTTTTGGGCATTCTTGTTGATGAAAACTTGTCTTTCAAACGTCACATTGATTTGATTAAAATGAAGATATGCAGGAGTCTCGGTATTTTAACGAAACTCAAACATATTTTCCCTGGATCAATTTTGGAAATCCTTTTTCACTCCTTGATCCGATCTTACGTTTTCTACTGTCCAATAGTATGGATGTCAACCTTTCCTTCACTGTTAAAACCACTTTCTAAGGTTTATAATAAAGCTAGAAACCTCATTAAGGAAACTAACCATTCAAGAGTTATCCCATTACTTGATCTCGAGTCACTGTATATTCTTTCGTGTGCATGTTTTACTTTTTCTCAGCGACATGGTGATCTCCCCCGTCCTCTAAGTGTTCAGCCATCTTTCACCTCTGATCAGAATAATTATAATCTTCGTAATACCGAAAATCATATTCAAGTTCCTTTTACTCCTTGTGTAAGGTCAGGGTTTTAATCCTTTAATTGCGAGTTATATTGTATGGAATAAGTTGCCCGAATCAGCTCGAAGGTGCCACTCATTCGGTTTGTTCAAAAAAATTATTAAAAATTCATTGGCTTCTTAGAAATTATTTTATCTCTATTTATATGTGTATATGCGTGTATGTATGCATATATATTTTCTTATTATTTCATTGGAGTCTATTTTATCTACAGATCTACATAATTAATTTAGTTTGTTCAATCTATTAGTCTTTTTAGTTTTGTTTTCTATAGTTTTTCATTTTATTTATACTTTCCTCTCTTCTCCTTTTTGCTCTTCACTCTGTGAGTAAGTGATTATTTTTTTTCTTCTCCGAGTAAGTGGCTCGTTCATTTTTCCCTTCCTACAGGCCAAAGAGCCTTTGGGGAAATAGTAAAATGTAATATTGTATGTGTGTTTCGTGATGAATAAATCTTATCTTATCAATCCGTAGACAATTTCTCTTGAAAACATATAGTAAATCTTCACCCGTTTTTCGGAGCGCCCATGCTTCAAAGCCATATTTGACCACTGTCATCAGTGTTGCGTCCAATATTCTGGTCTTCGTTTGCAGACTTATCTTCCTATTCTTCCAAACTTTTTTAACTATGAAAAACACCCTGAGCCTTGGCTATTCTACTTTTAACATCTTCACTGCTCCCATCGTCTTAACTAATAATACTACCAAGGTGAGCGAAGCTGCCCACCTGATCAATCTTTTCCTTACCCAACGTCACCTTTTCATCTTCAGTTATTCCTAGCTTTAGTGACTTAGTCTTCTTAGCAATAATTTTCAAACCAATTCTAGCAATTTGAGCAATTTGTCCTCCCAATTTGATTCCATAGTCTCCAATTGCCTTTCCTGTGCTCCTTAAGACAAAATCCATCAAAATGATCCATATAAAGGGGGATAGAGGACAGCCCTGCTTAACCCCTGATTTAATACAAAACCGGCTGCTAACCTTATATCCTTTTTTCCGCGGCAGTATTATTCTCGTACTTAGTACTAATCACTTTAACGTATTTGTCTGGCATAGAATATAAGGACAAGACCTTTGCTAAAGCTCTTCTATCAACAGAATCGAACGCTTGCTCATAATCTTTAAAACTGAGGACCAAAGATGTTTAACAACTAAGGTGCTTCTCAATTATTTACCTTAGAGTGAAAATTTGGCCGACACATCCTCTACCTTTTCTAAAACTGCACAAAAAGTTTTTCAACTGAAAGTAAGGAGCAACATTAAAACTTAAAATGGACAGAAATGATTACGTATATGAGAGGGTCCGTGCCCTTGTTAATACCTCGCTCTTTACGCTGCAGTTTTTTCTAGTACTTTCAAATGAGCTTTTTATTCTAATTAAACGGCCTTTGTGATTCAGGGGTCATTCTTGATGAATTCGAGCAAAATTCGAACTTTAGCGTAAAGAGCGAGGTATTAACGAGGGGGCGAACCCCCTCATATACCTAATAGTTTTTGTTCGTTTTAAGTTTTAATGTTGCTCCTTAGTTTCAGATGAAAAAACCTGTTTCTTTCTTTCTGTAAATAAGACGGAAAGGTAATCATTGAAGAATAAGAAGTTACATATGCAGTGAACATAATTTCCTAAATTAAAAAGAAAGCCTTGAAATAGGAAATAATACAGTGTGCTCTTTATAATAATTTTCGTACTATAACTAGATAGGTCGAATCGGTTGTAGCTTGGTCATGGAATTTGGCAGAGGGGGATCTGCTCCAGGAATCATTTAATTGTTTTAATTTTTATGTCCAGTATTTAGTTGAAACCCCGATTCTCTTATTTGCCATTGAAATGCCTAATAAGCGCTAATAATGTCCTATTCATTACGTTGTGGATTCACATACTAACCCATAAATGTATAACTGCCTCTATGTATAATACCAAGAATTATGACTGAAATTAGTCGCATCTCACACAACGCCAGCGCTACTGCGTCACAATTTAGTGTTTGTCACAATTGTGTTTCTCACAATTGTGACATTTTGGGTGCGCGCATAAGTGGTACCAACCCATTCTCTTTTTCTATTGTTATCAGTTTTATCCTTCAGCTCTAAGAGATCGAGCTTTGCTGGTGAAGGGAATTATAGACATAAAAATGAATTTTCAGTTTAACCCCCTTTCGGAAATGTATTCCCCTATGCCCTGATATACACAAGAAAAACTTTTGTGTAATTTCATTGAATTCGTTTTTTTATTAAGCAAAGTACAAAGGGGAAGGGAATTTTCGAACTCCAGGAGTCTATATTCCCTTCCAATTGACATCCCTGGCAATTTTTAATTAATCTTAGGATTCAGCCGCCATGATGCCAAGTATATTTTATATTTTCTGGATATTCTTTTTCAAAAATGCCCAACGGATTAATTAATAATTCTTACTTCATATTTTGAATCCTTTTAAATTTGAAATACGGTCTCTATTTAAAAGTGGAGAATATGTTACAATGCAATGTTACACAATTTGTGATAATGCTTTGACTTATCCTGTATCTTAACTGAAGCAGCGCTATTGCGCTGCCTATGATTTTTGTTTCGGCTATATGGGATCCACTGATATCAATGCTATTTATTAATATACATCGGCCAACCCATAAACACATCATTTTGATAAAAAAATTATAAATAACGTTAAAAATTTACTACAACAAATTAAATCTTACGGAATCCTAGTAGGCTGGTAGAATAGAGCTTTCAATTATGAGATTATGAGAATAGAATAGATTATGAGAATGGATTATGAGAATAGAATAGATTATGAGAATAGAGGTTCAATTATGAGATTGAGAATCCCCTGCTGGGTGTAGGGGCTGGAGGAAGTGCAGGGGGATATTTAATGCAGCATTAGTGGTGAATCTGGCTAAAAAGCCGAGTATACACGACATTCACCTTCGCCCACCCGAAACTTGTGTACTCTATACTACTGTCGTCTGCAGCAGGTCGTTGCTGACAATTTTAGTAAAAGCCAAGCACCAGCACTTAATATTTATGATTGTTTAATATGTGTTTATTGTTCATAATGTATTACGTAATGTTTTTAATTTCTCCAAGTAGCGTGTTTGCTAAATAGTTACTTTTCTTCACTACCTCTTGAATAGCACATACTTCAATAGCACCCCCTCTCCCCCCGATACAATACTGTAGCTACGTCTCTGGTTACAGGAGCAAATAGACAGGGCCCCAGGCCGGAATTATGTGCTTTTATTAAGAGATTTTAACGCCCAGGTCAGTAGAAATAGGGATAGATGATATCCTAGCCTAGTTAAATTTAGTATAGGAAAAGAAAACAGCAGTGGCTACAGACTGCTGCAATTTTGTAATTGTAACAATCTAGTTGTAACCAAAACAGTGTCTGGTCATGAAATGACCCATAAGTTAACATGATATTCACGCGATGGTAAGACAGCAAATCTTATTGATTATGTTCTTGTAAACCGTAGACTGACAGGATCAATACAAGATACTAGGGTATATAGGAGTGTTGTTATTGATGTTGAAAGTAAAGATCACCATCTAGTAATGTCTAGGGTTAATTTAAAGCTGAAATTTCGGAAGGGTAACTACCTCCCGGGAAGTTATGATGTTGGTAGACTCCAGGATGAGAATTTGAGCGAAAATTTCTAAGAACAGTTGAATGCTAAACTGGAGAGTTTAAAATTTGACAATGTAGAAAATGGACGGAATAATATTAGGAAAATAATTTGTGAAGTTGCTGATGGTGTCTTAGGGAAGAAAGTTAGGAACGCAGCTAGGAATATTAGCGGAAAAGCTTTATGATTAATAGACAGCAGATGGATTGTACAAGAATTAACCGGGTGATAGACCGCATGAAAACAAGAGGAATTTAAAAAAAGTGGAGAAAGCATTAAAACATGAACTAAGGAGGTGTGAACTGGAGACCATGGATAAAATTACTGAGGATCTGGAAGATGGAGCTAGACGGCATAATTAAAGTATTGTACTGGCCTGTTAATAAATTGAGAGGAAGTAGTCAATCCGGACTTGTTCCAGTTAATGATAGGAATGGGGCCCCAATTAGTGATAAGGAGAGGGTTAAAGAGAGATGGGCAGAATATTTTGAGAATGTGCTAAACCGATATAGAGTTGCGGGAAAATATGTAGAGGCAAATTAAAAAGTTTGTTATACTATTGATGTGAAGGAAGATTTGTTTTGTGAGGAAGAATTAGCGACAGTACTAAAAGGATTAAAAAATAAAAAGGGCCCAGATGTTGATTATGTGGTAAATTAGTTTCTTAAATATGGTGGCTCTGAGGTTAGAAATAAGTTACTGAAGATTATGAATACGATTTTTGAAAAAGGGGAAGTACCTAGCGATTTTAAGAAAACCCTAATGAAACCACTGTATAAGAAAGGTGATAAGAGTGAGTGCGGTATTTATTGTGGCATTAGCTGGGTCTCACTAGGTGGCAAATTACTTAGCAATATGATACTCTTTAGACTGAGAGATGCTGTAGACAAAGTTATAAAAGAAGAACAGTGCGGTTTTAGAAAGGGTAGAGGATGTGTCGACCAAATTTTCTGTCTTAGGTTAATGATTGAGGAGTGCCCGAGTTATCAAACACCTTTAGTCCTCAGTTTTATAGATTATGAGCAAGTGTTCGATTCCGTTGACTAAAGAGCTTTAACAAAGGTCTTATCCTTTTATGGTATACAAAGCAAATACATTAAAGTGATTAGTGCTATGTACGAGAATAACGCTACTTCGGTTAAGGTAGAAAATAAGGTTATCAGCTGGTTTCTTATTAAATAAGGAGTTTAGCTAGGTTGTGTTTTTTATTCCCCTTTATAGGGATCATTTTGATGGGCTTTTCTTAAGGCGACGTAGAAAGCCAATAAGAAAGCTCGAAATCAAATGGGAGGAAACAATTTCGTGGACTTAGATTAAGCCGATGTTTTAAGCATCCTAGATGAAAGTGTGAACAGGGTGCTAGAATAAGTTTGAAAATTAATGTTAAAAATACTAAGTCGCTAAGGCTAGGAATAAGTGAAGATGAAAAGGTGACGTTGGGTAACACAAAGATTGAGGTGGACAGATTCACTTACCTTCATAGTATTATTAGTAAAGACGGTTTGAGTAGTAAAGATGTTAAAAGTTGAATAGTAGGCTTTGAGTGTTTTTTCACAGTTGAAAATAGTTGGAAGAATAGCAAGTTAAGTCTGAAAACCAAAATTAGAGTCTTGGAAGCTACAGTGATGAAAGTGGTCACATATGGTTGTGAAGCATGGGCGCTCCGAAAAAAACGGATGAAGATTTTTTAGATGTTTTCCAAAGAAATTTCCTACGGATTGTTTTAGGTACCCGGCTGACAGACCACATTTCAAATAGTAGGCTGTTGGAAAAGTTTGTTTCAATCCTGCTTTCTAGGGCTATAATGAGCAACAAAAGAGAAGTACCATGTAGTTGTGGAAATTATTACATTGGTCGAACCCACCAAAATTTAGGAACAAGATTACAGCAACACAAAGAAAGTATTGAAAAAGCATTAAAATCTAAAAATAACTCCATATCTTTCGATTCAGCTTTAAGTAATCATATTTTTGAAAATCCAAACCATTATGTTCTATTTGACGAAACAATTCTAATTAGCAATGACAAATACACACTGGGTGAATACACACTCAACCCTATGTACACAAAATTAATTATAGAAAATAATCTAATTCAAAATAAAACAAAAATAGGAACGAACAAAAACAATCAGATTAGCTGCAGAGAAGGCAAATATCGCAATAAGAAATCATTCCAATTTTTAATAAATACAGTTAGTGAAATGAATGAACCTTTTTATCTTGTAAAATGTTAGCTTTTATCAGACAGTCTTGGCTGAACTTTTCGTTAAGAAGTAATGATGCCAAGAATATTGAGATATTGAGGATGTGAGTTTAAGAGGGTGTTTGAACCCCCTCCCAATCTTCTCCGAAATGTTTGTCCGACCGTAAAGAACATAACAAAAATGATTAAAAAGATTGGATGTGTTTTTAATTTTTTTTGTAATCCACCAAAAATCCCTCCCAGGAAAAAGATCCTTGATACGACCCTGCTTGTGGTTGCAGAGGGATTGATCTTGAAAAATATGACCTGGATTTCGATCCCAACTGCAACCAGGACCGATGAAAAGGCCTTCTTAGTCAAGAATTTTGGGTTATCATATATATGTATATATATTTACGTCGATATATTGACCTTTAAGTACTGTTTGGAAAATGATGTTGCCAAACCTAAAGTCTAACTTAGTTTTGACATTGAATTGATTTTGAAACAAGACAAATTTCACAAGAATGCTTTATTTCAAGAAGAACAATCTAATTATCTTTTTAGAGAGCAAAATATGGCCAAGATACTTAAACATTCTTTTGTTTCAAATATAATGTTAAGAATTCTGAGTAGAAAACTTCAAATGGTAAAAGAAGTAATACTGCAACGGCCCGCTAAATATTCTTGGAATATTGTCTTTTCTCGTTTCCTAATCTCTTCTCTGTTTCTAGAAAACTTCAAATCCCAACAATAAAATAGAACCTTTTTTTTAATGTAGATTTTTTGCGATTGTTGATAGCTTTCTGCATGACAACCATGACAAAGTGGTCGGGGTACACTGCACGCATGGACTGAACAGGACAGGTTACCTAATATGCAGGTACCTTATACAACGACTTGGCTACAATCCAGGTGATGCACTGACAGGTGAGTCTCTTTCTTTTTTTTCGTGGCTCCTGTTTCAGATTTATTATTTTCAGTTATTCAGCCCTCTGATCATATTGATTTTTTTTTAGAATACCACTGGAAAAAGATCGCTCTGATTATATTGGCTGTCTTGTTTAACGTTCTCTTTACTCTTCCCACCCAGTAATATTTATAATATGTTGTTGTTTTTTTAAATTGTTGACGATAGTTAGTCAAATTAGATGAAGCATCATCCCTCCAACATGTTGAGGGCTGGTAAATGGATTTGAAGATATTCGTTGTTGTTTTGTTTGTTGTTTTTTTTTCGCTTAATGAGTTGTTGGAAGTGTTTTCAAGCCAACAATTCAGATCGCTTGATTTTTTTTTTTTTTCAAAACCATCTTTTACCATCTATGCCTGTATACAAATTCATTATAGTTTAGCTTAAGTGGAAAAGGTATATTAGAAAGAGCACATTGTTACACAGCTTTAATAGGAGTTTTGAGAAAATCTTCATTGTGTTGCGAAAACAACACTTTGGTTTTGTCGTTTTTTTTTTTTTTTTTTTTTTTTTTTTTTTCTAGCACCCCAGTTCCAGCTTATTCCTTGAAAGTGGTAAGGGTCTAACCTCTAAGGTTTTTACGGAAAGTGTGGACCTTAAGCCGGATTGATGAATATGACTTTGCATTTTGGAAAGCTTCTTAGAACTCTTGCCTGGGGCCAAAAATCTATTGTTTCTACCTATGTCTGTTCGTGATTTCAGCTGAGTTTATCATTTGGGTTTTTGCACTTGGGATTGCAGTAGAGAAATGGTATCAGGTGTGCCTCTTAAACTTTAAAAGTTCTCTCATTGCTAAAGAAATTTGAGTTTATCCTTTGCTCCTTTCTAAGTGATGACGTTAGAAACTTGGCCTACGGCAAAAAAGTCAACTTTTGAACTAAGACAGACAGTTTTTTTTTTTTTTTTTTTTTTTTTACGGCAGTCGATAGCTCTTGATGAGCTGATCAAAGTATATGTCATCCATTTTTTATTAGAAAATTTCCTTCATGACATATACCAGTTTGAATGTTTAAAGGGGTTGACAACTTCAGTAGTAAGGTACACACTGAAACCAAAAATAGGCCGATACCAATTGTGAGACATATAGGGGAGTTTTAAGTGACAGTCGGTGGCTGGTAAGCTCATAATCATTTTTGGCAATGAGGGGTTCGTAACTTTTGCTATTTGGTGTACCTATTATTTGTTTCCGACGTATTTGATGGTAAGACCAATTTGGTTCCAGTGGTAAGACATGTATGGGACTTGTAAGTAATAAACAGCTGTTAGTCTACAATCATCTCCAGCGATGAGGGGTTTGCAACTTTTGTTAGTTGCAATGAAGGGCTTGCAACTTTTGCGAGTTAGTATTTATTTAAGATTCTTACAGATTAACAACTTCAGTATTTAATCGAAGCGATGAAACAAAACCAAAGTGTTGCTCTCGCAGCACTTTACTCTGCGAAGCCGAACAAAGATTGCCGCAACACCTCAGGTTGTCCATGGAACGTCGATCTTTAATTCGGTTCTAATATATGTGAGTCAAGTCTGTAAGTGTAAACGTTAAAATAAACTCTTACAATAAACGTTACAGTATCAACAGATAAGTGAGTTTGAAAGCGAAAGATTGTTCGTTTTTCTTTCCTCTTTTTTGTTTTTACATATCAGGCTTTACAGGATGTTCATATATATATATATATATATATATATATATATATATATATATATATATATATATATATATATATATATATATATATATATATATATATATTATATCTATAAACGAGCAATAATTATGTATATATGTATTTTTTCTCGAAAATGACTCCATACTCTTTGGGGGAAATTGGTATTCTGGTATTTTCTGGCCTAAAAAAACTACCTATGTAGGTCAGAAGTTTGAGAAAATTCGTTAAGAGCCTTAATTTTGGAAAAAAATAATCATGTCAGTGACATCGTATCTACGAATCTATTCGAAGGGTATACATGCCTTTTTTGGTGTTTATCGTTTTTGGTGTCTATGATGCATGCAAAATTACACAGGAAACAAATGATTGTCAAGAAAAATCATATGGTGGATGTCATATTTATTAGTACGTTTCAAAAGAAAAAAATCATCATTTTTCCTCCTCTCCAAGAGTGAAGGTATCGTTTTTATACCCATAACGTATGCGACATTACAGAAGTAATATAGCTAAGCATAAAATACGAAGTCTAATTAGTCTATTTCCAAAAGGCGTTTGAAATAGCTTCATCATGCATAGAGGAAAATTGAACAACCTAAACCATCAAAGGTGACGAGACCAATCCGAGCAGCTAAGGTAAAAGGTATTAAAAATATCAAAAGTAAGGATAAAGGAAAATAAACAACAAGTGTATACAGTCAGAATACTTCCATCAGCAACAATTACAATGAGTCAAAAATAAAAGTATACAAACAAAGAAACATACGGTTCGAAGATCAGCGGCATCAAGAATTAAAACTGCTCAAAAACAAAAGTGAAGATCAAAGAAATACGCGGCTAAAAGACGAGCCACAGCAAGAACTAGGGAATATGTGGTCAAAGGGTAAGTGGCAATGAGGATTACCAGCATTTGCTTGAAAGCGAGCATCAGAACGTGTAAATAATTCAGCGAAAGACAAAGAATTAGGCTGTTAGATGACGAAACCATTCAAAGTTCTATGTGTTCCCTGGGGAGCCCTCCATTTTGCCCAGTACCCGAACAACGCTAACTGACTTTGAGGTTGCAATTTACAACGAGAATCAATATATACATGCCTGCCACCTGCCGATTGCCGTGGCCCAGCTTCGAAATCGGCTAAATAGTTAGATAAATTCGAAGACTACACTGCCTTTCCACGACGAAAGTGTAACAGTTCAAAACAGGGATGAAACCTTTTAAAAGACAGTGAACAGATATAAAAAAATTTTAATGGGTATTTCTAACACATATACAGTGTTCATCAACAGCAGTAAAAAACAGCAGTAAACGTTTTTTACTGCTGTTGATGAACACTGTATATGTGTTCGAAATATCCCGTTAAAAATTTTTATATCTGTTCACTGTCGATTAACAGGTTTCTTCCCTATTTTGAACTGTTATACTTTCGGCTAGATGGTTCTTTTTCTCAACGGGCATATTGACATTTCTGGCCCCTAAAACGGTATAAAAAGGTTAAGGTTTTAAACTCCCTTCTGAAAAAATTTGGATTGCATTTTATGCTAGAAGAAAGATCGTAGATGCGCATTTATTTCTTAATTTTTTCCCAATGGGAATTGTATGGAACCAATGTTCCTAGGAGATCGAGGGACGGTTTATTCGAGTGGGAACTGAAAATTGAATTGTTCTTTTAAAGTGACAAAAAAGAATGGAGAGCAACCACCCTTCTTTTAACCAAGGTTGTACAATCAAAATTTTGAAATAGCCATTTTGTTTAGCACAGTCGAATGGTCCAGTAACCATACCTTTGGGGATGACAATTTGACTTTTTTCTTGCTTTCAATCAAGCACTAATCAAATTAACGACGGCATAGGTGGAGTGTGTTGTTATTTTTGTTTCTTCACAGAGCTTTATTTTCCTTTTGACCTCTAATTATGAGTAGGTTATCTGATATGCCGATTGTATTTCTTCCTCATTTTACCCTTAACAACGCTATAATAGGATAATAATGGCGTTCACTATTTTTGGGCTAGTGATTACGCCGGCTTGGGCTATACATTCTGCCGAAAACCTGGCAACCGTGCATACCACTTGATTTTCAGCCCTTGTAAGCCCATAACAAACCCTCAAAGACGATACCTTCTTCTCTAATTGATAAGCCTCTGTTAGCGTCACTGTAGTTATACTGTTTCCTGTAAATTGAATCGACGCAAAATCCAGAATGCTAAAACAAAAAAAAAAGACATGGGAAACATATAATATGGGCTATATATTTGGGTAAGGTTAAAAGGTTAGACTCGAATTGAGTTTGCCCCAGAAGCGATAATTATATTTGGAAATAGCCTACAAAATGCATAGAGTGGTTTGTTCAATTAATTCGTTGGTTAGAAATGTGGACTACTCAATATTTACTAATATTTGATTTTTTACGGACTGAAACTATAGTCGAATTTAACCAGTTCTGCTTATTTATTTTCACAATTCAACGTGGCAACACCGACGAAATGTGGTTTTGCTCCAAAACAAACTCGGTAATTCTGTAACAACGAAAAAGAAAGCCTAAGAAAATCGCGTTTTTTCAGGTATGAGTAGACCTAAAGGGCAAAGAATGTCCTTGGTACTTTAACTACCTTAGGTATCAAATGCATAGTAATCGCAACTGTATTATGGTATTATAGCGGGATAGCCTAACCTAACCTCAAACAGAAGGGGAATCGCTTTATCTTTATCCCTCTTTTTGTTGCTATGATTTTCTATGAAAAAAAAATCAATTAGGTTCAATGAAAGAGTTCAAATTCTATATACAGCAATTTTGCTAGAACGCACCAGAGTATTTACTGCCACCAAGGCTGTATCCAGGGGCTTATGGTTTGAAACAAATTTTTGATGCGTTTTTTATTTTATTTTTGTAACCCCCCCCCCCTTTCCCCGAACAAAAATCCTGGATGCACCCTTGTCAGCCACTTAATTGCCGATTCCTGTTTTTCAAAGAGCTTTCTTAAACAAATGTTCGTTGGCTATTTAAATCAGTGACATGGAATAAAGAGGGCGCATTTACCTTCCCCCTACTATATATTTGTTCAATACTTTTTGGTATTTTCACAAAAACATATACATATATTTTGAATTCTTAATTAGAAGAAATGGAAAATATTCCCCCTTAATTAAAAAAAAAGAAATTCTTCTCCCTCTCCTGTTTTTCGTGAATTTAAGCAATTGATTTAAATGTGCAGCTTTTTACCCTCAACTGTGTTTTAATTTCAGGGTTCAATAATGCAAGAGGGCATGCTATAGAAAGAAAAAACTATACAGACGACCTGTTTATGGCTAAATGGAGATTTATCGAACCTATCATCAACTTCACTTTTACTAAACGGTAAGTCCTTTGAAGTTGGGTTCGAAAAGAAAGTAACTGTAGCTTTGACGCCTGGATTTCACTTTTTTCTCCCTTCATCTTTTATGTAGAGTTTTTTTCTCTTTTCTTTTCTTCTTTGTATTTTTTAGTTTTCCGATGTGAGTCAAAACATTAGATTTTTTCGCTTTTCCAGGTTTACACAGTCTTTAAAAAAAAGAAAAAGAAAATACTTTCATTTGTATGGGTGTGTTCGGCATGTTTCTGTTTCGAGTCGGACTTGAAGAATCCTCTTTGATGACAAAAAAAAAACTATGTTAGAAAGGACACTTCCAAGTACTTTCATGATTTTTTTTTCTAAGCGGAAATTTTTGGGAGCTGATACAGCAGCAATGGTTAAGACAACAAGTCAAACGACGAACGAAGCTCTGTGACTCTAACCCAAAGCCTTTACTTTATTTCTTGGCCAAAAAAATAATAAACATAAGACTGAGAGTGATTAATTTTGAGTAAATGGCATGCCTTTTTCAGTCAAAATTTACAACGTATTTTCCTTACCCATATTCAGTCAAGGTTCCAGGTTCCTATTTATGCTCGAGTAAAGGTGTACTCTTTTTGAGAAATGTGTCAAAAATAAATATCTAAAATAAAAAAAAAGTTCTTTAGATAGGGGAATTCTCTGGAAAAGGTTTGAGCAAATTTTGCTACCAGCCAGATTTCGGACAGGTTGAACGCTATCAGTGGGAACCAATTGGACGCTACTAGCTTGACATATTACAGAATTTCACATGACAACACTGCAAGGTCATTTTTGCTGTTCCGAATTTACCGTCAGATTTTGGACAGGTTGGACGCTATCAGTGGGAACCAGTTGGACGCTACTAGCTTGACATATTACAGAATTTCACATGACAACACTACAAGGTCATTTTTGCTGTTCCGAATTTACCGTCCTCTGTCAAAACGTAGTTTGAAAGATGTTAACAGAGCTTTTGAGAAGGTGGGGTGAAGGGACGTTATGTTGAAGTAGGACTATTTTCTTCCTCGTTTGTCACCACATAGCTCCTCGGTCATAAATATTAAATATGGTAAATTTTATTTATAAACCAGAATGATTAGGGATTTTTTTGTAACCTCTTAAGAGGACTCATGAATTTAAATTTATTTTTCTTAAAAATATAGATGTTTCTTCTCAAATGAATCAAAAAGTACGGGTTAATAAATTGTAAGCAAAGAACATGCTATAAGTAACGAGAACTCATGCTAATAGTAACGAGACTAAGGAAACGACACATACTTAAAAATATTTCGCTTTCTTTTCTATAATTAAAGCAAATATTTAATATTCATTAAGCTAATCATCAAAGTTATAATCCAAAGAAACTTTGCCAATTTTAGAAAAAATCATAAATGTCCCTAAAAGGTGGGGGGTTGGATAAAGGTGGTCACAGACGCGTGTTTATTGTTGTTGTTGTTTTTTCAGTTGTTATCGTATTGAGTAAATGCCCTCGAATAGGAGAAGAGGGCTCATCTAAATGGAAATTGAATATTCTAATCGCCTTTTTAAGTAGTAAAAAATATTTTAAAATAGGGTTTTCTGCCAACTATGCCGCAAAACGACAATTTTGGCCCTGAGAAGGCCAAAATGATATCGAAGGAAACTTTTGGATTGCCAGTAGATTTAAGAGAACCGAAATGCTATGTTTTCAGGTCCTCAGTTTATCGGGTCATAATGTTGTAAGCTGACACAAGGCCATAATGCCGTGCTTTGCCATCGGGCCACAATGCCATACGCCTGCATATCCCTTCCTCAAATGTACGTGGTCCATACATAAACGGTTAATGTATACCATTATTTTCAGCTTCATTTAGCCGAGTTTATTCATTCTCAGGCTTCATAAAATTACGTTTAGTTTTATTTTTATGTTCCCTTTTTCTTTATTTGTTACTTTTGACCAAGTTTGACTGTGAGAAATGTTTTAATCTTTTACCCCCTAATGCTTCAAGAACGAATTTTATAACACAAAAGCCAAAAAAAGCTAAAGTGTCTCGAGAATGCAAAGCTTATCTGTTGGCCGAGTCTGTATCAAGGGGGTAGGGGGTTTGAACCCCCCCCCTTCCATCCAAATGTGTACCCAACTCGTAAAAACGTAACAACAATGATTATAAACGAACTTTTGATCCGTTTTTAATGGTTTTTGTTGTACCCCCCCCCAAAAAAAAAATTGTAAACCCTTCCCCTCCCTCAATCCAGGATACGGCCTTGCTATTGGTGTCCAGAGTTGCTTGGTCTTTGAGCTAGAGCTGCTGAAATGTCTTTTGATCAGAATCTGGAGGCTGTTTGCTTTCAAGAACCATATACGCCATGTTTTGGAATTCGGTCATTGTGTGGCATAAGGAGATGTAGCGTGGCGGAAGTTTGTCTACGTGTGATTCTGAGTGTGCCACGAATGGGCAAGCGGCACTCCGGTATGTACACTAGATGGCAGGGAATGGGCGATCCCTCTACTGGTATACCCTACCGCCTTTGGGATAAATACGTCTCTAGAAACACAAGGATTGGGCTGTGCTTTTAAACTTACATCACTTTTTAACTCATTTTCAAAAATTGCGTTTGATATACGCCCTTTCGTCGTTTGCACAAAGGTAAAGTTCTACACAATCAAAGGCAAGCTATATACATTGGCTGAAATACGGTTAAATACCTCCCTGAATACGAGATTAATGTACTTAGTGTGTTCTTTTTTTCTTCTGAGTAATGAATAACCTTGTGCTAATTGTAAACATTGACCCGATCATATGATGCAAGATGATGTTCAAAGATCTTTTATTGAATTTTGAGCAATATGCGTAACGATTTCTCATTATAATTTTTATAACTATAATTATAGCTACTGTCAATTTTGATGAATGTTGGGAACAGGCGCACACAGTTATATGTAAATTCTTCTTTGGAAAATTCTACCTAAAATCCATTCCCTACTTTAATTTTAAAAGATGTTTACTATAAGTAAATCATACACTTGTAAATTCAGGAGTGTGGGACCAGTAAGGGACCTTATCTTTCTCCTGGCTTTTTTAAAATATCCTTGATTGATTGTTGCAATATGTTTTCCTGTATCATATTTCGCTATCAAGGTAATAAGGAGTTCCTGTTTTTTCAGAGGGTATTAAATCCCCCTTTTTAAATGTAGAAATGGTTTAAATTTGAAGCTTTTTACATCAGATTTTGTTTCGCTTGCCCCGAAAACATTCCTTTTTCAGACAACTCTTCCCCAGAAATAGTAATATAAACAAAAACAAACGTATTTTTCGTTTTTTTTTTCGCTCCCTAGAAAATTTATGCTGTATAATACTCCGCCTTTTAAATGACCAGTTAATGTTTTCCCGACCGTTCGTTATTTTAAAACAGTATCGCGGTTTCGGTAGATATAATTTAAAGATGGTTGGTGATTTGGATAGACATTTTTTGAGAACGTTTTAAGAGGACAGTCACTTTATTTTATTTCTTTTTACGGGGAAGGAAGTATTTTCTAAAAAGCCCATTGACTTAATATAACTGTTAAAAGATGTTGGTTTTTCATTTTACTATAATCGGGCTGTCGGAGCAAGAATTTGGTTTGTCCTTTTCTCATCCTCTGCCAAAAACTTCTGTTTATTGCGTGAAAGGGCTAAGGGTCTAACCTTTGTGGTTTTCATGGAATGTCTCTGGTTGGATTGATGGAAATCACGTCACATTTTGGAAAGCTGCTCTTTTACCTGGGGACAAAAAGGATTGTTTTCCCTTGTCCAAGAGCCCAAGGTCTACAGAGTTTCAGCTGATATTGCGTTTACAATCTTGTGTCAGAGACAATTCCCTCTCTCTGCTCACAAACTTCTTAGCAGAAAAGGCATGATGCCTGCTGTTTGAAGTGGACTCGCCCAAGTTTTTGCTGTCTATGTTCATGGAGGCATGTTAATGTGGACCCTTGGCCCTAATACATACCTCCCTCTCGCCCCTTCCAACGCCAGACACGTTGCCCTTTGTTTGAATCTGAATCAAGCAAGGATATCCAATATGTGTGATGAGTCAACCAAACAGGGATTGCCTTGTCCAACACACCCGCCCCTCTCCACTCCAACTCTTTAGTAGAAAGGTTGCCATATGAGATTTTGCTTGCACCGGAATGATGCAACAATTTTAGTGTTTATGATCGGAGGCACAAAAAAGTACCGTGGCCCCTCTGACACATCCTCTCACCGCCAGGTGTTCAGTAGAAAAGTAGGTAAGGTTTTTTTCACCTATGGGTGATAAATTTACAGGATAAACATATTGGACCAATAGGACATGAGGATTATGATTTTCAAAGGCGTGCTTTTCTTCTCCAACTTTACCAAAAAAAGAAAAAAAAAGTAAATCTGATTTAAATTTGCGGGGTGAGTACCTTTAACCAAGGGGACGGAAACGATTTAATTTTGGTACTGTATCTTGTTCCTTAGCCCTATCTATCTTCCGCATTAAAGTGTCCGGATTCTCTTGAAGTTTGGTTTTTACCCACCCTAGGCGAGGAAATTTTCTCTTCTTAGTAGCTGCTACGAAACGATTTTAAATAATACTGCATTATAATGGGGCTATTTTGTAATTCTTTTTGGGACAATCATTTTAAAGTTTTGGAGGTTGACAATTACAGTGTTCCAGGGATTGCGAACTAGTAAACTTAACACATTGCTTTTAAGGTAAAATTGAATCTAAGTACACCCCCCTACTTCCCTTGAGTAGTGTTTAAAATGGAAGAACGTCCTAAAAGTTACGCAGGAATTAGGTAGCGAGATAAGAACAGCGTTGATGGTCCTTTGATGGCCTTTTATAAATGGAGGATTTCTTTTTAATTTGAAACCTAAAACCTTTCTGCATATTAAAGTTGTTCTGCTCAGCTTAAAATGGTTCTTTACTACCTTTGTTGTTCGTACAATTCTTATTAAGGTTATACTTCGTATGAAATAATTGATCCTTTTCGCATCTTTGCCAGACGGATGATAACTCTGGGGGGGTTGTTACCCTACATATGAGTACGTTTACTCTGCTAAATAGAATATTTTCAATTTTATAAGTAAACCTTGGAAATTGCTAGGTTCTCAAAATTATAAAAAAAAAACTGCTCGTATCGTGATTGTGCTAAAACTGGGTCTATATTTATGAAAACATTACACATTTTCTTGTCAATATTTTGGTTGTAGTTTGAGTGTAGTAACGCCCGAAAAACCGGCCATAAGTTGCCAAGTCATAAAGGCAATATATTTAGCGATATTTCGTGTTGTTTCCACTACATGTTATTTTAGGATAATTGATTGCTGAGAAGAAAAAGAGGAATTTGATTCAAAATGGTATATTTTCCATTCCTGCTCAGAATAACAACAGAATTGTATCCTCTTTTGGAGTGGGTCTGGAATTTGACAGTCATTGTATTCCTTGACGAGTGCGTCAAGCAATTCGTATATTTTACTGAACATTGCGTTCAATATAGGTTATTGTAATTATTTACCGAATAAGCGCAATTTATGCTTCATTAAAATGCCGTTTGGACATAAGATTTAATTTTGCGTTGAATAATTTGAAAATTTGAAAAGTCTAAACTGTCCCTCTGCCTGTGTTGTTCCTATTTTACCAAAGACCATGGTAGAAATAATATATTAATATTATATTAAAATATTATATAATACTATATTTATATCATATTATAAATAATAATATTAAAATTAAAAATCTTGCAGCTCCATGGCACGATCTAAGAAAGGTTTGAAGAGGAAGATCTTTGATTTGTCGTAATTGTGACTGCCTTATAGACTGCGCATAAGCAAAGAGCGACATGGCTTCAGTTTATTATTTATTTATTTTATATGTTTTTACCGGGCCACTTCGCAGGAAAGGAGGTATCATTGAAACTTTGGAGGGCAACCAGCTTCCCTCCCACGCCCGTTTTGCTCAAAATAGTCGAAAGATCTATTAGCTATGCTTCTGGGAATGATATGGCCCTTACAGCCTCTGAGTCAAAAGCTGTAAGTTATGCAAGTTGCGCATTGTTTACATTTAGGGCTTGTTACTGGGAGTGGAGGTATGTTTGAACCTGGATCTCTGAAAAGGTATATCAAGGAATGCTGAGGGGATGTTGAAATAGTTCAAAACACGTTATATGTACAGGATTTGTCAAAAGAACGGCTTAGGGCATTAAGTTGAAACTTTCTCGCTACGTTTAGGGATATTTTTGACTGATCAAAAGACACTATGTGCGTACTACTACTACTGAGACTATAACTGTGACCGTGACTACCTACAACTACGACTGTGACTACTTGTGAGTTTGACCACTTTGCGACAGCGACTACTTTGGACCGCGACTCTTGTAACATCCCAAGAACAGCTAAGGTAATTACGTTTTAAGTTTCAGGGTATGCCGTTGGGAATTCTGAACTAACCTAAAGACACTACTTGTATTCGAGATTGTCAAAAGGGCGTATTTGCGATATTGAAGGATGTCCTTGTTTATCTTTCTCCCTTCTCAAACGGTTCTCCATATCAATCCAGAACCTTAAAATAATTGATTTTTCTTATATAAGACCCTCTCTTGAATATGCTTGTCCTGTCTGGCACCCTGGGTTGACTAACGCCCAATATTCTAAAATTGAAAGCATTCAAGAAAGAGCAATAAAAATTATACTGGGGACGTCCTATACTACTTACGATGAAGGTTTGGCTAGACTTGAACTTACTACATTGGAATCACGACGTCACATCCTTACCATGAGCTTTGGGCACAAGTGCCTTAGTTCTGACTATCATTGACGTCTTCTTCCCCCCTTCAAAGAAAATCCCCCAATCCTTCCCAATACAAGACTTAATGCTCGTAGAGCTCCAAATACCCAACTTGACTTGTGTCCCCAAATGTTGACCAAGATGTACAAAAACTCTTTTGTTCCCTATTTTGTCTCGCATTTTAGTAATTGATTTAACTTTGCAATTATGTTTATCCCTTAACATTTGTTTTATCATTGTAATTGTTCTGACGTGCTTATGCTAGCTTGTGTGCTATTTTAGCCAATAAATCATATTCTATTCTAATAAACTGGAACACTCAAGGCGTGTTTAAAACAATGTTGAGCTAAATAATAAGAAACTATGTGCATCCACTTGGTCATTAGGGAATATCTGCAATATCTTAGTAATGCCTAAACTTTCAAGTGTTGAGCAAGATGTTGAATTGCTTGAAAAGACACTATTTGCATCCAAATGAATAAAAGGACTTATCTGCCTTGTCCTAGAAACGGCTAATTGAATTAAGTTAAAAAATTTTAGGGTATTTTGTGAAGGGTAGTCAATTAATAATTGATTGATTTATTTAAAAAAAACTATCATTAAAATTTGTTGTAAAATTTTGTCTAAAATATAATTAGCAAGCCTAAATGTCGATTCACAAGGAGGAAAATTGGAAAAAAGCTGTACAAATTCTTATTTATTAATCAATACAAAAGTATCGTCAATTTAAAATTAATAGAAATTAATTTTAAAAGAAATTTCACATTAGAGGTGTTTCAAAGAAAGGTTAAGAGCTATTAAACCTAAAACGATCAAAAATTAAGTAGAATAGTAATTCAAACGTAAAATGATCAGTGTTATCCGTTTATGTTTTTTTTTAAGTTCTTAAGTCGCATAAGCATTGATAACTTCGAAGACCACACTGCCTTTCCATGGCGAAAGTAAAACAGTTCAAAATAGGGATGAAACTTTTTTATTGACAGTGAATAGATATAAAATTATTTAACTGGATATTTCGAACACATATACAGTGTTCATCATCAGCAGTAAAACTGGTAAAACATCATCATCAGAGTTTTACTGCTGATGATGAACACTGTATATGTGTTCGAAATATCCAGTTAAATAATTTTATATCTATTCACTGTCAATAAAAAGGTTTCATCCCTATTTTGAACTGTTTTACTTTCACATAGGCATTGGTATGAAATTGAACCAGAAAAGAAATAATGGAAAATTGGCAAAGGGAAAAAGCGTCTGCGACAGTTTTAAACTACAGGGAGACCAAAATGTCCCTCTAATTATGAGACCTTAGCAGATTTTTTCTTCTTATTCTTCTAGGGACTATGCACCCTTAGATGTTGACAAACCTTACAATCCTCGAGAGACAGGGTCGAAACGGCAATTAACCCCTGCTGAAGAAACAGAGCAGTTACCAGTTGCCAAGAAACGAAAGCGTCGTCGGAGGCGTGGCAAAAGTATCCAATCCGCATGGACAGTTGGGGAGAGCTCCCATCGTGTACACGTAGATAACACGTTTCATGAAAGGCAGAATGGGTGGTACAATCAAGGCTTAAATGGGCAGTACTTTGGGCAACAGAGGTTTTAATTGTGGAAGTGTAACAGCCGAATATTTACGATTCTCAACTTTTACATAGAGCTAGGATATTTTACATTCACAACAATGTCAATTTATGTTAGTTAGGAATTGTTTGAACTCATATTGTGTCCGTTCTTTGTCTGCAAACTCAGATCACATACTGTCCAAAATCAAAACATTTAATTTTGCTTTATATATATATATATATATATATATATATATATATATATATATATATATATATATATATATATATATATATATATATATATATATATATATATATATATATATATATATATATATATATTTACATATATATATATATATATATATATATATATATATATATATATATATATATATATATATATATATATATATATATATATATATATATATATATATATATATATATATATATATATATATATATTTATATATATATATATATATATATATATATATATATATATATATATATATATATATATATATATATATATATATATATATATATCAAAACTAGTTACGAATTACGTGTTTTGATCAAGAAGAAGAAAAGAGTTAGTTTCGGCTCTCCTGTTAAATTTAAAGTACGCAACATACTGCCTTTTCAGTTACTGGTACCTCCTTCAAATTCCTCCTTGGAAGGTTGAATACATTTAATTAACGCAATCTTAACTTTATGGTTGCTGCATCGCTTCACATCAAGCTGCAAATCTATGACTGCACCTATACTTGCACCTATGACTATGCTCTTCTGCACCGTCATGGTGAAATTTTGTAAAAAAAAAGTAGTTTGTCGTTTTCTTGATATCACCAATCAATACAGTATAATTGATTTTCATGGTGAATGTGTCTTATATCTTATAGCCTGCGTTCTTTTTTTCCTTTTTTGATGAATGTGTTTTAATTTGGAGGTTCCAACTTACAGCCTGTATTCTGTTTTGTCTGTGAATGTATTTTAATGTTGGAAGTACCAATATTTTGGAAGCTTCAATAAGTATTTTTGTCATTCTTTTGGTGAAAATAAAGTTTTTGAAAGTTCATATATCCATCCAATCAGTACAGTAGGATCGATTGTTTCATATAATGGACATGACTTTAAACTGCATTATTTTTTTATTGTTTTTTTTTTCTCTTCAGAGTATGTGTAGCTTTAGTAAGCAGTTAGGTTTTTGGTTGTCATTTATCTACTACAGCCAGAATTTTTTTTTTGTCTGGACCAGCAACTGCGCCATTAGTCTGGGTGCATTTCTTTCTTAAACTCATGCAAGTTATACTGCACGAAAGTACGTGTTTATGAAGCAGAACAAAAACTCCACCCTATGTGTTTAAATCCATATGGTTATTAGCCACTAAAAGCTTTAGAAAGCAAAATATTACTCTGATTTTGACCATTTCTATTTTTAGTTTTTGTTGTTATAATTTTTACTATCTTTTTTTATTCTTTATTATATATTTTTTGTTTTTTTTTAATTTATTATTATTATTTTATTTTATTTTATTGTCTATTGTTTGATTTTAATATTGAAAGCAATTAGTATTTCTAGTCAAGTAAACGTAGATCTTCATAGCCGTGAAAATAACTATAATCTATAAAAATAACTATTGAATAACTATAAGGGGTAACGTGACTGCTTTTGAGTTAAAGATGTCGTGTGACATTTCTCATAAACTGAAATTTATCATCCGATTTTTTCCGTTCAATCATCTGGTGTAATCCGTTCTCCCATGTTTCTTCCAAGTGTGCATATCACTCCCGGTCGAAGACAAAAAAAAAACAGGAGATTGCTACCTGCGCTACTGGGACTATTGGTCTCGATACAAAAAGTTTTTTAAGCTTTTTCCACGTCTCAACTAATTCTCAAGATACTTAGAACTTCCTCTTTTTTCACTTTTAAATGAAGGATTTTTTCCAATTTTAAATGAAGATACAAAAAATATTCTCAAAATCTTGGGATGGGCGATTCTGTTTGATTTGTCTCTTGTTTTCCTTTTTAATGAAAATATAAAATGGTACATTCTCAAAATATAGGGGTGAGGCAACCACCCTCGGCCGCGTCCCAAATGGTGGTCCTGTATATAAATAGTTGGGAATCAAAGCTTTTGATATCAAATGCTGCCCTACTAATAACAAAATATGTATCTCAAGAGACCTGACTTTTTAAATGAGCGTTTCAATAAATACACACTCTAGCTACCTTTAGCTTGAAGCCCTTCTAGACTAATAGTTTTAATAGTACTAATATTAGCATTAGTAATTAATGCTATGTATTAATAAAATTAATTATTAATTAGGTTATAAGTTAGTCATTAATATTGGCAGTTCTAAACTGTTAATAATTAGGGATATCGCTTCTTTACTTTTAAATGACGCTAATTAACTCCTATCTTTTGTAATTATAATGAAATCTGAAAAAAAATATCTGAAACCTGCTTTACGGTGAGCCAACCTCAAATTAGTTTTTTTGCGGGGGGGGGGGGGGATCTATCTAATCCTAACAATAAAGAATTGGGTTCATTACGGGTTTTATTTCTTTTTTAGGCCTTTCGACCGGCTCTTTCCTTCTGAACAAACTTTGGTAAATGTATTTTGTATGGCAAAAATCAGATAGAGATAAAGAATGTGGAAATTTGATTGTCCATTGAATGCGCTTTCCAATAATATTTTTAACTAGTGTTACGATTGCATCTTATAGGTTCAAACCGGGTTGCCACCTTAGTGATTTATCACTATTACTAGTGTTTTTTTGTTGCCTAAAAATGCCGCTAAATCAGCACATAAGTTACTAGATTATTAAAGAAAATCACTAAAATCTCGTGATTTTTTTCACTAGGTGTCAACCCTGGGTTCAAACTATTTTATGGAGAAGAGGATCTATGATAAGATAAAATAAAGTGTGTTTTGAAGCCAAAATTACGGCCATGATCACATAAAAAGCACAAATAGTATAAACGTTCATTAGCGATCCCTTCTCTTCCGAATTCCTATCGCAATGAAAATACTAAAACAAAACATTACATATACTTAATAAGTTATTATTTTCTTTTAATAAGCATAATTTCCAGATACCTCGCTATTCTAAAAGTAAAAGGTGGCGACGTAAAAGTAAAATGGAAGTATCCACTCAATTTTTCCGAATATCCCTTCCCCTATCTATAGCGTATACCTTACATTCCCTTATACATTTTTCTTTTGATAGCATATTGAAGAAGGATTAAAAAAAAAAGAAAAAAAACTTGAAGCCTAAAAGGAAGGATTTTACAGTTTGTAAATTCTCTTTATGAGCAAATCAGTCTTAAGTATAGAAGTAGGAGGAGTATACAACCTTCGCATCTAATCTTTACGAAACTTCTCCGTAATTTATTCTCTCGGATATTCAAGTTCGAAACAACTTCTTTGTTTGTGAATGAAAACCATCAAAAAGCAGAGTATATGGATTCCTGATATTTTTCTACCACAGGATTTTTTTTTTTGATAAGATACATTAAATAACAAAACACTATTTGCATCGTAATATATCTTTCAACAATTATCAGGGAAAGTCGTTGGGTTGCTTATGGTGGTTGATTTCATCCTTACAACCCTGAACTACGTTTGTCAGCCTTCCTGCTCTTCTATAAGATATATGGTTTATAAGCCATAATGCATCTTGAGCTACTGCAGCTGAATTTTGGGACAAATGCGTAAAACCTGCTTATCTTCACAATTTTTTCAGAAAATCTTGACATCTTCACAATTATGTATATATATATATATATATATATATATATATATATATATATATATATATATATATATATACATATATATATATATCACAATTTCGCTCATAAAGAAAACCAACATAAAAAAATTCGTGGTAACGAATTGTAATAGAGCGATCCAATTCAATAGTAATTTAAACTCTAAAAACTGAATTCTGATACCGAAAGAATCTAATTTTTATGATGATGTCAAACATGTAAGTTTCATCAAGTTTAGTCTTGGGCCTACCTATCAAAATTTTCGAGCCTGAGAAAATTTGCCTTATTTCCGAAAATGGGGGAAACCTTCCTAAAAGACTTACAATCTTAATGAAAATCACATCACCAGATTCAGCGTATCAGAGAGCCCTACTGTAGAAGTGTCAAGGTCCTATCTTTAAAAATGTGGAAATTTGTATTTTTTGCCAGAAGAAAAGTCACGGATGCCTGTTTATTTGTTGTTTTTTTGTTTTGTTTTTCAGGGATAATTGTATCGACCCATCGGTCCTCGAGTATTGCGAGGTAGCTCATTCGAGTGTAAATTAAAAGTTCTAATGCCTTTTTTAAGCGACCAGAAAATCAGAGGGTAACTAGGCCCCCTCCCACGTTCATTTTTTCCCAAAGTCACCAGATCAAATTTTGAGATAGCCATTTTTTTAGCATAGTCGATGAATCTAATAAATATGTCTTTGAGGATCATTAATCCCTCACAGTCCCGAAGGAAGGACTGCAAGTTATGAATTTTGCCCATTGTTTACATATAGTATTGGTTATTGGGAGGTATACGACATTTACTTAGGGTATTTTTTGGCAGGGGTGTTGGTGGGAGGGGGTTGCTTGGGAGGATCTTTCCAGGGAGGAATTTTTCATGGGCGAAGAGAATTAAACAGTCTGTGGTAACGAACTGTAATTAAGGAGTGACCCGGCTCAATAGTAACCGAAACTCTGAAAAAACGGAATTTTTGATACCATTAGATATGTAAAAAGAAAATGATTTTTATGCTGATTTCAAATTTATCAGTTTCATTAAATTTAGTCTTACCAATCTAAGGCTACGATCCTGAGAAAATTTGCCTTATTTTCCAAAAAGGGGAATAAAACCCCATAAAAATAATAGAATCTTAATTAAAATCACACCATCAGATTCATTATATCAGAGAACCGTGTTGTAGAGGTTCCAAGCTTTTACCTTTAAAAATGTGGAATTTTACATCTTTTGCCAGAAGGAAGATCAAGAATGCGTGTCTCATTTTTTTCCAGGCGTGATCATATCGACCCAGTGGTCCTAGTGACCACTAGCACGTGAGTGTGCTTATTCAAACTAAAATTAAAAGTTCTAGAGCCCTTTTTAAGTGACCGAAAAGATTGGAGGGCAACTAGGCCCCCTCCCCTGCCCCTTTTTCCCCAAAATCGTCTGATTAAAATTTTGGGATAGCCATTTTGTCATAGTTGAAAGGCCAAATAACTATGCCTTGTGGATATAACATGACCCCCCACAACCCCAGGGGAAAGGTATTTAAGTTATAAAACTTGCCCATTTCTTACGCATAGCATTTGTTATTGGGAAGCATGTATACATGTTGGGGTGGGAAGACGGATTTTCTGTTATGGGATTTTCACGGGGGAACTTTCCAGCGGGAGGGAAGTTTCCAGTACGTGAACTTGTGAAAGAAAATTATACACTGAGAAAATTCCCGGAATTCATATATAAAATTGTTTTTATATTTCTTGCTTTTTCTTTTCCATCTCAATTTTACGCGTGGAGTTGTTAAGGGTAATTGCCTGGGTATTTTTCCACCGGGATTGAATTGTCTAGAGGATATATCCGTGGGGAGGGTGTTTCTCTATGGAGGTGGGGCCAGATTTCCTGGGATTATTAAAAAACGATCAGATATCAAATAAATAAAAAACAAGTTTTTTTTCAACTGAAAGTAAGGAGCAACATAAAAACTTAAAACGAAAAGAAATTATTATGTATATGAAGGGGGTCGCCTTTTCCTCATCACTTTGCTCTTTAGGCTCAAATTTGAATTTTATCGTAATTCTTTTATAACGATTTCTGAACACTATGTTCGTTTAATTGAAAAAATAAGGAGCTTTTTTCAAAAGTACTTAAAAAGAACTCTATCGTAAAGAGCGAGGAGTCGAGGAGGTTGCAATCCCTTCATATACGTACTAATTTCTTTTCCTTTTAAGTTATAATATTGCTCCTTACTTTCAGTTTAAAGAAAACTTGTTTTTTTATTTTCTAACCAAAACCATTATTAACCTCCCAAGAGGCAATGTTTCAACCTACTCTCGAATTGATTGATAGTCGATAATTAGGTAAGATCGATTTTTGATCCATTACATTTAAAAATTTTCAACCATATAATACGGAGAATATTAAGCAAGGGAACCGGCAGGACCATGGTCCTCTTCCCTGGAAGTAAGATTTGTTTAATAGTAGCAAAAATTAAGCTACCTAGTCAAGGTTGTATCCAAGTTGTTTGCCTGGTCTGAGGTTGGAGTGGGGGATTACCTTTCCTTCCTTCTTCGTATCTTTGTCCAAGTCCTAATAAGTAACCAAACACTGAATTCTTGATGCATGTTTTGTAAAGTTTTTTTCTGTACCCTCCTTCCTTCCGAACAAAAATCCTGGATACACCCCTGTATTTTCACATTTTGTATATTTAAATCTAATTTCAATTCAGTCTATATATATAAATCCATGAAATGCCGCGGATCATCGGATAGGGAAACTTCTACATTTATGAAAAAATTAAAATGTTCAAAATGCTAGAACATCTATTGAATATAAATTTAAAATATGAATTTGCATGCCTCCGAATTTTGTTCTGTATTTTTTTAAAATTGTTTAAAAATCGAATTTCCGTGCGTCTTCACTTTCAATCGACACATTCTATAAATTATTTAATCTATACTGATTCATTGTCAATCAGATAGTTTTTATTAGTTTTAGCCTGGAAAATGATCTCTCTCCAGAAGCAACGCTTACTGGAGTTTTTCTTCTGTTCATTTTGATGGTAATGCGAGGCCCTTTCAAATGCGTTGTCCGATTTGGCCCGAGCACTCCAACCGCCCTTTATCCGACCCTGCCTGAAAGACTGTGTTAGCCTTTGGTCGGAATTACAAGTTGCTCGCTATTGGAATAGGCGAATTTCGACTAGAAAGCCAAAGATTGACTCTTGTAAAAGTATCAACGTCGATCCTCACTCTTTCTAATTTGAATTATACCACGCTATGAGTTACATCACAGAGGATCAGAGAGATCACTTGTAAAAAATCTTGTGACTCAAAACGTTTCGATCCTTTGACTAGTTTAAAGATTAGCACCGACATTCCAAAAAGGTTTCAAAAGCCTGAAACCTTGGGAGGATGGTCCTTTATCTGAAAAGGACGAGGCGTTCCGAATACAATGTAACTAAGTTCACTAATCACTTTTTTGTGCTTGCTGAACTCTTAACGTTATATAATCATATGAAAATTCCAATAAAATAGGAACGCAATTGAACTTAAAAAGAGTCCTTTTTATTTAGACATGCAAACATAATTTACTTAATTTGCGTGTATTATTGCTTTTACTGTAAAGCTAAAAATTACACGCTCTTTCTATCATTTTTTTGTAGTGATGTTTTTCTTTCTTGCTATTTCGTCCTTTTATTCCTTTTCTACTATTAATGTGTTTTTTTACGTCTTGACAATTACCGGTTCTGTACTAAGGAGCGATTCGGCTCAATAGTAACCGAAACTCTAAAAAACGGAATTTTGATACCAATAGTTACATCACAAGAATCACATTTTAATGCTGATTTTAAATACGTAAGTTTCGTCAAGTTTAGTCGTAACCATCAAAAGTTACGAGCCTGTGAAAATTGGACTTATTTTAGAAAACAGGGGAAAACATCCCATAAAAGTCATAGAATCTTAACGAAAATCACACCATCAGATTCAGCGTATCAGAGAACCCTACTATAAAAGTTCTAAGCTCCTATCTACAAAAATGTGGAATTGTTGTATTTTTTGACAGATCACGGAAGCGTGTTTATTTGTTTTTTGTTTGTTTTTCCAATGGTGATCGTATCGACCCAGTGGTCCTAGAATGTCACGAGATGGCTCATTCTAACAGAAATGAAATGTTCTATTGCTCTTTTTAAGTGACCAAAAAAATTAAAGGGCAAATATGCCCCCTCCCACGCACATTTTTTCCTCAAAGTCATCCAATCAAAATTTCGAGATAGCCATTCTGTTCAGCCTAGTTGAAAACCTAGTAATTATGTCTTTGGGGACAACTTAATCTCCCAGAGTCCCCAAGGGGGAGATGCTGCAAGTTAAAAACTTTGACCATTGTTTACATATAATAATGGTTATTATTAAGTGTACAGACATTTTCAGCGGGACTTTTTTCGTTGGGGCGGGGTGGGTCGGGGGTTGCGTGGGAGGATCTTTCCATGGAGGAATTTAAAATGAGGGAAGAGAATTTCCATGAAGGGGGCGAAGGATTTTCTAGCATTATTAAAAAAAAAAAACAATGAGAAAACAAATAAAAAAAATTTCACCTGGAAGTAATGAGTAGCATTGAAAATTAAAACAAACATAAAATATTACGTATATAAGGGTGTTCGTCTCCTCCACAATACCTTGCTCTTTACGCTAAAGTATTTTTAGTAATTTTAACTATATATTCTACGGCCTTTTTGATTCAGGGTCATTCTTAAAGGTTTGGGATTAAATTTAAGCTTTAGTGTGAAGAGCAAGGTATTGACGAGGGGGCAAACCCCTTCATATACAGTAATAAAAATACACAAATATAGAAATTCGTTACGTAAGCTTATTCGTAAGGTAGGTGTGTTTATTACTAACAAAAACGTTCGTACAAAAAATAAAAAAAAATCTAGTTGTATTTTTCAGTAACCAAAACTTGGAGGGCAACTAGGCCTCCTCCCCCACTCCTTTTTTTGTATCAAAATCGTCTGATCGAACTTATGAGAAAGCCATTTAGCAAAAAATTAATATGCAAATTTCGTTTTAATTATTCATGTGCGATGAGCAAAAATCTCAACATACATTAATTCAAAAACCTTTAGAAATTAAATTAAAAAACGACTGTCACAACTCTACTTTTTAAAACAATAAAAGAACTTTAGCGTAAAGAGCGAGGCGTTGCGTAGGGGACAACCCCTTTCATGTACGGAATAATTTTTTGTTTGTTTTAAGTTTTAATGTCGCTCCTTACATGTAGGTAAAAAAAAACTTGTTTTTTTTATTTAATTAATTATATGGAGCGCATCCAAGAAGTGAAGTTAATCCCAATGAAATAGACCAAAATATGATGATAATATAACACTTTAGAAAAAAATTATTGGAAACTACGACAAAGAATTATGGAAAGCAGGCCGCCTAGTACACATTATATTAAATACCTAACGTGAGCCCTAACCACCACTATATATTAGATATTCAATTAAAATACAACTACATTTTTTTCTAACTCAAAATAAGGAAATCATAACTGATTGCGAAAGGCTAACCGGTTTTTGTCAGATCTTAGAGAACGAAATTCTTGAGTGCGTTCCGTATAATTAACGAGTACCTAATTACATTCTAATATAATTGATAAATTAAAGTAAAAACCAGCGATTTATCTTTAGTTTAATGCTAAGATTTATAATGTTTCTTTCTACTTAGACACACAAATAAATTTTTTTTAACCTGCAGGATTATGGCTGTAACTGAAAAGCCAAAAATCACATGCTCTTTTTGCAATAAAATTAATTTTTTAGTAGTAATATTTTCTTCTGCCTTTTGTCTTTTTTTCTACTATTAATGCATATTTTGCCATGTCTTGACAATACAATAAAAACCATTGATGTACCTTTAGTTTAAAATTCCATCTGTTTTGGCCTTTTTTTGGTCTTTTTTTGCAGATTTTAGGCGTAACTCTTTTTGCTTGTTGTTCTTGCTTCCTCAAATTCTGTATCAAATGAAATAGCAAAAGTATTAAATTTCTTTTCATCAGGAAATACGATCACACATCTCTTAAATTAGCTAATTGTTTTAAGAACTCAATCGATTGGCTTCTGAAATTGATTTTTTTTTTTTTTTTTTTAATAGTAATATTTTTTATTTTTTTCTGCCTTTTGTCATTTTTTCTCTTCTACTGTTAATGCAATTTTGCTATGTCTTGACAATACAGTAAAAACCAGTGATGTATTTTAATTTTTCCGGGATTTAGTTTAAATTCTCAACTTTTTTTGGTCTTTTTTTGTGGATTTTAAGCGTAACTCTTTTTGCTTTTTGTTTTTGCTTCTTCAAATTCTGTATCAAATGAAGCAGCAAAAGTATAAAATTTCTTTTCTTCAGGTTAGCTAATTTTTTTAAGAACTGAATCGATTGGCTTTTGAACGACTCATTTTTTTTATCACATAGCAGGGTCATTTTATTGTTGGTTTTATGTCTTCGAATTCTATAGTAAATGAAGAAAGAAAAGCATTAAATTTTGTGTCTTCAATTACCGCCTCCCAAGTAGCCGAAACCATCCCCCGTTTCACGCTCCTACCCCGGTATTTACACTAATTACTTCATTCTCAACCAAATCAATCTTAAAACTTTGCAACGTAATACCGCCCTCATGGTTGGGACCGGAGAAACGAAATTAAAACATTTTTATCACACAAGAACTCTATTATTAGGGGGGTTACCGACTGCCAGACCCCTTCGATTACACTTTCTTAACCATCGGTTACGTTTGATTAATCGAATCATTGGCGTGTGATATCCGGGAACCTTTTTAGTTCGCGATTTAAAAACGATATTATGAGCTATCTAAAATTAGAAGGGATTCGAAACGGCTGTCCCCACCTACATAAAGGTGTTTTCATAGACAAATCTGCTAATTAATAATTTTATGCATTAACCTTTTTGAGATTTAATTGCCTTCAAGTTTAACCGCTAATATTCAATCAATAAGATTGATTAGAAGCGGGCTATTATCACCTTAGTTGTCTGTAACCGAAACATATTTAGCAGGAAAACAAAAACAAGTTTTTAGTATTTGTTCTTTGTATAGAGCAATGATAAGTAAAAAGCAGCCCTTGAGATTTCCAGGAAATGGGTCACGATTACTTGTTTATTTCATACTTTCTTTTGCTACAGGTGATGCTACGGAACCAACGGTCGTAAAATATCAGAATTATACTACTAAGGCCCCTTTTCAAATTTAATCTTTGGCATAGAAAAGTGTCGATCTCCGCCATTTTGTAACTAAACTCAACAGTTTCGGCCTAAATCTGGCTTCAATTTCTTTAGAGCCAAACTATTTATATACCCAATCGTTTGCAATTTATCAAAGAGCAGTTTTTATTATCTCCTAGTGTCAGAGGTCATATTGCCCTGCGTTGGTACATTTGCTCCAAAGCATAAATGCAGGTAAAACATATGAGTTGAATCAATTGATGTGCTCTTCACTTACATACAGTAAAGCATAAGCGCTCATCAACTGTTGTAGGGGGTAGGGGTCAAAGGAATCTTCTGCAGCGAGAAGGGGTGCCAGAACATTTGTAGGCTCCAATGTGGAGGGAAGCGAATCTCCTGACCTACCTACATTGGTAAGAACAAACTTAAACTAAGGAGCAATACAGGTTCTGAGTGAGCAATAGCTCCACTGTTATTGCGGCTACATTTGGATTTAAATAAAAATCTATGTTTATTTGCTTGCCCTTAAAAGGGGGGGGGGGAATTGGGGCATCCTATAAGTACAAAATTTGTCAGAAGCCCCATCCTTCCCTGATGCAAAACGTGGAAATTATGGTAAAAAATACATTTTTAAATTATAATCCATCTGAGATGGGTTTGAATCTTTTGTGAAAGGAGGAGGGATTGATGGGGTGATAACAGCCCTCACATTTAGAATAAAACTATTTTTTGTATAAAGAATATTCAACAAAATGAGCTTTTCCATTATCGAAGCATGTTCAAAAAATTAACCGTATCTGATTGCGCCGAGCTTTGAGAGGTGTTTGTGGTACCCTAACAAAAATGGGTTGGAACAACAAAATTTGATTCAAAAAAAAAATTAAACACATAAGAACAAGTTTTTTCATAAGAAGTAAGGATATAATCCTCCTCATCAACTCCCCCCCCCCCCCCAAAAAAAAAGAAAATAAGAAAAACTGTATCTTAATTTTTACATTTACATCTCAATGTTTCAAAAATGAGTGGAGAGATCATCTGCTTTTATAAATCATGTACATCAGGCGGCTTATTCCAATCGTGATAAAAGTGTCCCAAGTGTGAGGAACTGTCCCAAGCCCTGTGGGGACTTCGCCATGCGTGGCTGATCTTTGTGGCACACGTGGCAATCCAATATGTACTCCAGTGGGCAGAAAGGGGCAACTCATCGGGATGAATTCTCTAGCACAAGAGCAATGCAATAAAAGTTCAGATTTTTTGCTACAAACCTTTTATAATGAAACACTCAAGAATTTTTTTTCTGTATGTGATTTCGATAACTCTTTTATTCTAAAATTTTTGCTATATGTCTATGTGCTAATGATTTTCATCAGAGATGAAAAATAGAATAAAATATTTATAAAATGCCTATGGCAACATACGTGCCTATCGTGCATAATATGCTTAGGTTTTTGAACGAATGACCTATATTAACCTGTTTTGGCCATTTTGTTCAATGTAGTTGAAAGGTCAGGAAATGATGTCTTTGAGGATGATAACCCTCCCGCCATAGCGCTAACACACATAAAAATGTCTTTATGGTAGACAAAATCCCCCAGAGCCCACGGGCAAGGGTTGTAAGTTATGCCCTGGGGTAAATAAGGTTTTATGTAACGGGTGGTCGTATAAATTTTGGATCGAATGGAGCTCATTTGATTCGAAGCCGGATGTTTTAGTGCCCTTTTTAAGAGTATAAATGAACGGAGGGCAATCAGCTCCCCCCCAGGCCTATCATTCCTCAAAACATATCTGATCGAAATTTTAAGAGTACTATTTTGCTCAGCCTTGTTGAAAGGTCCAGTAATTATGTCTTGGGGATGTCAACCTCTCCATAGTCCTCAGGACAAGGGGTGTACGTTAGGCAATTCGTTCATTGTTTAAACATAGTACATACTATTGAGAAAGGTATAAAAGTTTAAACTTTACTTTACCAGAAGACGAAAGGCATTCAGGTGAGGCTTCCAGAGAATGTCCAGGGGAATGTTGAATTAAATTAAAACACTTTATGTGCATAAGGACTGTCAAAAGGATGTCACACAGGACTAAGTGAGTATATTAATTTGGAAAATTCAAGAAATGATGAGGGAATGATTAGAAAGGCAACCGATACTACTACAGGCTCCTATTCGATCTGGGCCTGTTTTTACTGCATTTTCATTTTGGACTGTATTACTTCAACCTTGCAATAAACCAACCAAATACATGGATACAGACTCTGCTGGAAATCAAAGGCTACAGATGGAAAAAAGTAAACTGCAACAGATAAGACACTTTGATATAGGGCTAATGTAACAGGTATTGCAATCGAAGTCTTATATTTTTGGTTAGTATGTTGGTCTGTCGCTTTGTCTGTCTTTCTGTGTTTGTATGTCTGACCCTATGTATTTTTTGTCTATCTTTCTCCATGCCTGTGATTCTAACTGTGTCTTTACCTGTTTTTATGTCTGTCTTTGTGTTTGTTTATGTGTCTGAGTGTTTTTTGTCTCTCTCCCTGCCTATGTGTCTGACAGTATGTTTTCTGTCTCTGTGTCTGTCTTTGTTGGGTCCAAAAATAAAAAAAATGTAGTCCAAAAAAACTAGTTCATAAAATACATACATATATATATATATATATATATATATATATATATATATATATATATATATATATATATATATATATATATATATATATATATATATATATATATATATATATATATATATATATATATATATATACTAGCTGTTGGGGTGGCACTTCGCGCCACCCCAACACCTAGTTGGTGGGGCGCTTTGCGCCCCCCCAAACCCCCCCGCGCGCGTAAGTCGTTACGCGCCATATTAGTTACGCGCCATTGTAGTTGTGTCCCTGTGTCCCACCTGTGAATACAGATAGATATAAATATATGTTTTTGACTACCTAAAACATGCGAATATACAACATTCTTCGCTGTCCCATTGTCTGTGCATATAAATAGATTGTCAGGTTTACTGACTCTTGAACATGCAACATATAATTGTCCATGGGAAAAACAATCCGTATTCAGATCTATACCTCATTATTCTAATGATGTGTCCCTGTGTCCCGGTCGTCATTTATATTCCCTGTGTCCCGGTCGTCATTTGTGTCCCGGTGTCCCAGTTTGTAATTTCTCTTTGACTGTCCCGGTCGTCATTTATATTCCCTGTGTCCCGGTGTCCCCGTCGTCATTTGTGTCCCGGTGTCCCGGTCTGTAATTTCTATTCGAACAATCCCTGTGTCCCGGTCGTCATTTATATATCCCGCCTGTGCCCCCGGCGTCGCCGTTGTAGTTGTGTCCCTGTGTCCCGGTCGTCATTTATATTCCCTGTGTCCCGGTCGTGATTTGTGTCCGGGTGTCCCAGTCTGTAGTTTCTCTTTGAGGTTCCCGGTCGTCACTTATATTCCCTCTGTCTCGGTCGTCATTTGTGTCCCGGTCTGTAATTTCTCTTTGAGTGTTTTTCTTTTTAGGTTTTTTTAGTTTTTTACCTTTTTTCTTTCTTCAGTTTTCTTTTTCTTCTTTATTTTTCAGCATCAATATGAAGTACATATCGACGAACCTTTGTTTTTTTAACTTAAATCTGGTAGGCATTGATGACCTTATCCAAGTCAAAATCCCAAACCCAATCATCATCGCTATCATTTTCAGTTTTGATATGTTTTGACTCTCGCTGTCCAGGTGGATTTTCATCTAACTGCGCGGTTTTGCGTTCTTTAGCCGCAAGCCTGTTTTCTTGCTGTTCTTGTGATTCCCCGGCACGCTTTCTTTTCTTACTTTCTCTATCAGCTGCAAGCCTGTTTTTTTGCTGTTCTTGTGATTCCTCGGAACGCTTTCTTTTCTTACTTTCTCTATCAGCAGCAAGTTTTTTGGCATAAACTCTTTGAGCAGCTTCCTCGGCTGTTGCCATTGTAGGTTCTTCAGTCATTTTACAATTAAACATTTTTCCGTGAACAAATGTCTTAAATACCGTTAATGACGTCACCGTCAAAGCAAAAATGACGACAACTAATTTCATGACGTCAGTCAACACAGAAACATGACGTCACCTGATCCACAGACAGACAGACAACTTATTTTATATATATAGATATATATATATATATATACATATATATATATATATATATATATATATATATATATATATATATATATATATGTCTATATTTTTGAATTATGTAGTTTAATGTATGTAGTCGTTCGTCCTCAGAGTTTTGTAGAGTTTTGTTTCTCTTTGGGTGGCTATTTGTCAAATGATTGAATTGTATGTTGTTGTTTTTTTCTTGTTTAATAAGGTTAAATCCAATTCAACTCAATTCAATTTTAAACTAGCCAGAAGGCCCTATGTTTATAATTTTAATATTACCACTACAGTTGCTGTAACTAGTGACGCTAAGGGCACTAAGCTGAAACTTTTAGGGAACGTTGAGGAGGATCTCCAATTAAACGAAAAAATGTAGGCATACAGGTTTTCAAAAGGGCTAATAAGCGATATCATAGGCAGCGCCACTCTAGCTAGAGATATCATTGAAACTTTTAAAGGAGCTAATTCGCTTCAAAAATAAAAGTTCTGGTGCCCTTTTTAAGAGTAAAAAAAAGACTGGAGGGCAAGCAGCTTTTCTCTCAAGCACATACATTTTCCAAACGCATCCAGTCAACATTTTGAGGCAGCCATTTTCGTCTGCATAGTAGAACGGTCCAGTAACTATGTCTTTAGGGATATTCGGCATGTCAACCCCCCTAAAACTATGCAATTGACCCACTATTTTTTAAAACTAAATATTGGTTTAAACCAAATCAAAAGGTATTGTGTTTTTGGATTCCAATAAGCCTCCTCAGCAGTATATCGAGAACGACTGGGGGTATAAAGTTGGAACTATTGTATTACTACTTCTGCTCTTACAATTTAAATAAATGAAAGAGTGTAAGTCTATCCAGGTTCTGAAAGTGCATAGAATCTTTTGGGAATGATATTAAGTTTTGTTTTTCAGGTCAATTCCAGGAGTGATAAAATTCAATTAACAAACAATTTTTGTGTCAGGATTCAAAAATGTTGAAAAGCTTCTCCAAAAGACAAATAGCGACCCAAATTAGGGATTCTTATAGCAAAAAAAAAAAACGAGCAAAAATTAACATGCGTACGGCTAATAGCCTCCATGCCTTCTCAAGATCAGAACATAGCTTGCGCTTTATTGAAAAAAATATTTTTTTAATATTTCCCTTTTTTATTTTCATCAATTAAAATTTATTCAAAACTTTAAGGAATAAATATCAGGTATATTCCAATTAAACTGACAATACAAGGTCTTATTTTTCAGAAAAGCAGAAATTATGTTTGATCTTCAGAAGGCTTTGGGGTTATCAGCCCTACGCATGTTAATTATTGCTCGTCTTGAGTTTTATTTGGCTACTTATTGTAATTTCTGTTCGTTTTGAGTTTCATTTATTTATTGATATTGATTTGTGCTATTTTTACACTTGGAATATAATTTGACCTTATTTCTGCTAACGTTTGGCTTAATAGAGCTCTCTATTTTCCTTTGAAGAACTTGTCTTGTGGAGAAAGTTTTTAAATTAATAACGAATACAGAAACATTCCTTTATTCAAAAGGTAAAACAACGTAGCAAAAAAGTTTAATATTTACAAATTTGTAAATTGATTCTGGGGGGTGGGAGCAAAATTGAAGCTACAAGAAAATATCCACTTGGAAAATCACTTAAAATATTTTGCCAAAATTGGTATGTAGGATTTAAACGCACCCACCACAATATAAAGATGAAGTAGTTTTCTTTTGTGTTAATTCATTTCCTTGTCAGAAGTCAAAGAAATTGACCAAAACCAATATTTTGATTCATTGAGAGAAGTAACTGACGAATAGACGTGTCAGCTACGAACGATTACAGGACTAAAATTGTCATTGCACAATTACCTAAATAAAAGGTCCAATATTTGTCTTTGACTGTAAAACGATATGCTCTGCTTTGTCATTTCGAAACTGTCAATGGACAGAGCTCAAAATTGACTTTGGTATCCATATGACATGGCTAGGTTATATTTGCTTTTGGATGCTAGAGAAATATATATATATATATATATATATATATATATATATATATATATATATATATATATATATATATATATATATATATATATATATATATATATATATATATATATATATTTATTTGATAAGTGAAGTGACAAAATAGATGAAATACTTATAATTTGGGCTATATATTTGCACATCCGAGTGGGGGGAGTATTTGGATAGTGTAAAATTAGTAAACAATTCTTACTACATAATGAAAGTAAAACAGTTCAAAATAGGGATGAAACCTTTTTATTGACAGTGAATAGATATAAAATTATTTAACTGGATATTTCGAACACATATACAGTGTTCATCATCAGCAGTAAAACTGTTTTACTGCTGATGATGAACACTGTATTTGTGTTCGAAATATCCAGTTAAATAATTTTATATCTATTCACTGTCAATAAAAAGGTTTCATCCCTATTTTGAACTGTTTTACTTTCGTCATGGAAAGGCAGTGTGGTCTTCGAAGTTATCTACTACATAATATACAGTATAATTGTACCTAGCGCAATAGGCATCCAGACGCGCTATAGTTTGCCCCCACCACCCCTAATGTGCAAATATATAGCCCAAATTTGTTTCCGAAGTATCATATTTTTATCTTACTTTGGTATATTTCATTAGGATTGAGCTTCAGAGAAACATTTTAGAAGAACATTAGGTAGGATGTACATAATACAAGTACCATTTTTTTCTACAAATGTATTATTTGAGTACATTATATTGTATTACATTATATTACTTAAAATAATATAAAATGTGTCATATTATCCTATGGTATATTATGAGGCAGATGGCATTACTACATTTATTAAAGGTAGCTCCTATTCATTTTGTTACAAAATTGTTTTTTAAGTTTTTCGTCTAGTATGGATAAATTCATCTTTATTTTAAATTTATTTAATTTCTCTTCGAGTTTTTAATTTCGCTTATTCTGGTGCTGAATATATCCTCAGATATTTCGGAAATTTGCCAAGTGAGAAGAACAAAAACTTCTTTTTTTAACTGGGAGTAAATTTGTATTCCAAAAAACTCTTCACCATAGCTCCCCTGTAGGTCATTTGTAGGTCTTTTTCTTCCGACCCATGGATTGAGAATTCCTATTTCTGTTTTGTTGGGACACCTCGTATGCCTCTAATCGCTCCCCTCTAAAATCCAACCATAAGGGCATCAACTCTACATTACTGCTGCTAATAATTTGTCGCAGGAGAATACTGCCTTGAGGCTAATACAACCGTGCAAAGCCGCCTAAGATTCTTGGGTAACACTTACGTCCAGGGATACCACTGCCCAGGGGAAGTAAAGTAAGCATATCTCAGACACACAGGTTTGACCGACATCACCTTGAATTTTCATATACGGCTTCTTAAAACAGACCCTCCCGCCTAAGTTAACTTAAAAGCTTATAAACATGATAACCAAGTCACTATTATAGAAGTCAATGTTTACCCTCCCTATCAACGAAATAGCTAGTATGATTCCTGCCATTGTTGGGGCAGTAAGAGTAATATTTAGCAGCTTTGTTCCTGCTGAGAACCTTCATCAGAAAACTTGCAATACGTCTAGAATCAGCTTCCTTCGAAAATCAGTTGGTATGTAAAATGAAGTTTCACGAAAAAAAGGCCATATTGACCTCTACCAAGTAATGCCGTGTTTCCAAATGGCTTTTTCAAGCGATGTCGTCCGAGTAGTTTGGGCCTTTTTCTGACTGTTCCAGTCTCCCATGGGGTTTTTCAAGACTCAAAAGGCAAATTATATGTATTAGAAGTGTTTTTCTTTTTTTAAGAATAGCCTAATGTAGCGATTAAAAATTGCCTACGATGATATAACACTCGGCTGAATTCGCCACAAAAAGGCAGGATGTAGACACGGCCTAGGTCTAAACCTTGTACTTATTTCACAATGATAGTTGCCAAGACTAATCACATTAATAATGTCGTCAGGGGCAAGATAAATTTCTGTCTGAGTCGTAAAAAAGTAACAAAAATATATAAAAACTAACGTTTCATGCGTTTTTAAAGCTTTTTTCTAGCCCTCTCCCCGACGCGCCACTCCACCGAACATAAATCTTGGATACAGCATTGCATATCAGTTTCCAATTTTAAAAAGTCATTTTCCTTTTTGCTAAAAGTTGGGGACTAGTTCTATTAAATGGGGTTTTTGGCTATGATGATTTCAGTGGTGTAGTTTTCATTTTTAATCCGACACCAATTTTCTGGGTTTAGGTTGTTTTCTGAAATATCCATTGCTTTGCTTTCGCAATAAACGTTTATCATTAAGATTAATCGAAATTGAAGTTAATATTACAAAATCAGCTTCAAATGCTGATTCTTTCTCACTTGGTAGTTTTTTTTTCAAAACGCGGTTTTAATTTTTCTGTTACTATGTGTAAGGGTTCGTTCTTTACTAGGTTGCCCTGTATCTGTAATATTTTAAGAACGGCCGAGGGTATTACGATGAAACTTAATATTCTCTGAGCGCCGTGCGGCCTTCTAATCTCAACATCCCGATAATCTCAATAACGCTGTTTGATCACAATATCTCTGGCGGTATTGGAGAGCTGATTTGTTTCAGTGCTTCCTGAGGTTCTTAAAGTCAGACAACCCTCTAGGATTGCCCAGTTGCTGCACCTTCGACGCCAGTTAGATGGTCTCATTAGAGATCAATTTTTTCATCCCCCAAGATTCTTTTTGGCTTCCTCTTTTATATTTTCTTTGATTGATTCCCCTTTGTCCCCGATAATGCTCGTTGACTCAAAGCCAGGATCCAGAGCCAGGATGTAGAACCGACTTCAAAACTCTAATCGGAGTAATTCCAGTATTTGCATATCCTCAAACTGTCTTAAATCGTATCTTGTGGGGGGATAGCTCTTTTTTCGTGCTGCTAGTTTGAGGGATAGAATAGACTTCGCTAGTGTGAGGTCGGACCCTCTTTGGAACCAGTTTCAGCGCTTCCAGAGGCTCCACAATTCATGACAGAGCTCCTCCAACGCCCAGATATTAGATTGTAGTCGAGTTGAGATCATGTCCTTCCGTCTCTTGTTCTCCAGGTTATCGTGAGCAAGGATTTGTGCTTTAACAGAATATTTGCAATGGCTATGTTATGCAGTTGAGCAAACTTCAAAACTGTTCTACCTCGCTTGCACCTATCATTGAATCCGAATTTGCCTACAGCTGGATTGCTGGTGGCTTTACTGTTACCAACGTAGGCAATAAATTCATCTGCAATGATATGAGGGTCACACCTTGGTATGGATCAAGCTAATTCTTCAGCTTATCAAAGAGCCTAATTCTTCAGAGATTCTTGTGGGATCATTTGTGACAATAACAGTGGTATTGAATAAGTGGTTCTTAAAGCAGGCCACACCTAGACTGATTGTGGCTCTGTTATTCAGGAAGATTCTTACACCAGTTTGAATCGAACCATCGTCTAAACCGGAACTAAAGAAGTGAGAGGGGTCCTGTCCGCTAGGAAGTAAAGGTAATTTCACTTTCGGTGGTTTCGTTCGCTCTTGTTTCAAAGAGGCCAAGGATGTCATTGTCGTAGCGTTTGCATTCCCGAACAATAACTGTTCTTGTTGTCAAACACTCGATTGAGCAAACATTCCAGCTTCCCACATTGAAAGATTCTCATTGTTTAAATTTTGGGCCGGCTCAGTGACTTTTCACTGGATTCGTTTGAGTCTCTGGCGCATCACTTGCCAGGGAATCGGGGATGCCGTAGATATAAGCTTTTCATTACTATTGTCTGCCATTTCCTTACGATTCACAGGAATATGTTTAATCGTCCTGTCCCTAGTCCCAGACGGTACTATATCGTTTGATGTGTGTTTATTGTTCATTATGTATTGCAGAATTTTTTGAAATGAACCATGTGGTATCTTTGCTAGATAGTAACTTTCTTCGTTACCGCTTAAAGGAAACTAGGCTATTGAAGACTTAGGGCGGGGTCAGACCTCCTTTGCTTTTTAACTGTTTCATATTTGTTATAAAATAATTTCTCAGAACAAGCTTTCAACCAGCTTAAAAACACGTTTAGACTTGCATTTTCGAAAATTTTTGGATGAGATCACCTGAAAACCTTTCTTTCCCCTAAAGGATATCCTAGACCCCCCAACCATAAGCCTCCTCTTGCCCCTCCAATTGAAATGCTGGAATTACGTCCATACTTGTAAAAATCACATGGGTCTGAACTTAGCACTCGTTACATAATCATTGTCTATGGAATAAGTAATTTGCTACTTTTAAAGTCTTTTGATTCACTCCATAGTGATCCTGTCACTTCTGCCTGTCACTTCTATGTCGGATGATTAGAATCATTTATCAGGCAGGTGAAAATTTGATGACAGATAAGAGGCATCTTGTAATGCCAAGATTGATTGACAATAATGTTTTCCTCTTGCAACCTAGATGGACATCACCAGCTGTCGGTGACAGATCAGTTTCTTGCAGTTCCTTTTTTTTAGAAAAAAACATTATTTTATTACCAATCACAGAAAAAAAAAAAACAACAGCATCGAAGTGATTGTGCAAAGATGTAATAATGTTTACAATTATTTTAATATAGAAAAAGAATACTGGGTTGGACAATGCTATCAGCTGAAACTCCCACGTAAGCAATCAGGTGACTTTAAAGCTTATAGTTTTTAAACAGAACATTGCTAGAATTACTCCTAATAGAAACATTCATTTAGATACGTGATTCCCAGCGTGGGGTGAGGGACCCACCGGTGGGACATGGCCATATTTTGATTATGGGCAGGACGTGCACCCTTCAGCTGACTATACTTTAGAGCAGAGGCTCCCAAACGTTTCTTACTTATAGACCCCTTTCAAACATTTCACTAGTTCTGGTGGACCCCCCGCAGTTAAGTTTCTACCATATTCCCAAAACTAGAGGAAAACACGTGAAGATTAGAACAAACAACGGAGATTTTGCTGTAGTTGAGTTCCAACCAGAAACTAACTGTTTTCGATACAGAAAGTGAATTTTGATTGGTTAATTGATTAACTGATTTTATTGTGAGTGGATATCCAAAAGTGAATATGGCAGTCATAAAAGGGATTCCATCCAACTTTACCTTTTTGTGACTACTCATAGCACAAAAAACCAACCGATTTTTACTTACCTTCTTTAGAAAACTCCCCATTCAGAATAACAAAATAAAAGAAACAGTACATTTTCTGGTGTTGTATTACTTCAAATACTTAATTATCACACTATTAAATACTATTGTTTTCAAATTACATTTTAACATAACAGTTATAATATAAATACAATTAAATATTAAAAAAATAAAACGTAACAACGCAATCGCAAAACAGTCATAATTTTAGTGAGAGGTATATACTTGATGGACTGACAGCGAATTGTCAATATTTAGCTTCATTATTTTAAAGAATAACTGTGAATCTTTCCATTCGGTGATATTCAATCTACGTGTTGTCTGGTTAAAAATTTTGTAACGGAACTAAAACCTTTTGACACGTAATGACGAGAGAAATGCTATCAAAGCTTTATTGCAATTCTCCAGAGTCCAAGATATTTTTTCGGTGTTTCTACGTGCAGCCGAATTACTTGATACCCTCTTTATCCTCATTAGTACTATGCTCGAGCCCCTTTTGCAGTATGACATTCTGTACTTCTATTCTATCAGATTGATTCATAATCCATAGTGATATTTCCATCGTCAGAATATCTTCAAATCTGATCTTGAAGTCACCATGCAGGGCAATTAAATGTTGAACGTCTGTCTGAATATCCTCTTCAGGCATTCTACCTATGACAAGTTTTAAAATTGGGAAATTTTGCGCTGACTAATGTTTTGCTTCAAATATTTCAATTTCCCAAGAAAAGCTGAAATCACATCCTTTGTTTTTTTTTCTTTTAATTGAGGCTGTCTCCGTGTAATTGTAAGTTAATTTCATTAATAAATTTGTCAAACACGCTGTCTTCTTTCAAATTCTTCAGGTTTTCTTTTAAATCTTAATCCATACTTTCCAAAAACTCTAAAACCAATTAAAAAATTGAGTAAAACTTTTAAACATGGGCCTCTTGACAACCAGCGTACTTCAGTACGTAAGGGTAATAATTTTAAGTCTTTAACAATTTCATCGCAGTATTGCGCAAACAAACGCGCATTGAATGCATTGTTTAATTTTTGTTGACTGGATTAACACAAATTGAAGCAATTGGTGCAATTTATCACTCAGATTTTCTCTACTAGGCGTTATTGGTGGATGACACAGTGAATTAAGGTTACCATTCTTACAAGTAACAGTTGCTGAGCTTCTTAAAATATTATCTGCGTAAATTGATGTGCGAAGTCAAGTCAGCAACTCAGTTCTTCACAATCTAAACCAGACAATTTTTCGAGGACCCCTGTTTATAAATCGTAGACCTTTATTTTTTAGTCACGCCAATGTAGACCCCTTTAAAGTCTCCCGTGGACCCCTTGGGATCAACCTGGACCACTTTGGGAATCACGGCGTTAGAGCCTTAATTTTGGGCAAAAATTTTTCATGTGAATGGCGTCACATTCAAATGTATATAAAGAGTAAGAAAATACATGATAAACGTGTTGAATTCAGACAATATTTTTTATTTAAGCTTCTTTTTCATTCTTCTTTTTTTCATTCTTCTTTTTTTCATTCTCTTTCATTTCATTTAAGCTCTTTAAATTTTCTTTTTCATTAGTATAAAATTTAAGCTTCTTTTAGCATTTTAAGCTTACTTCATACGAATACACAAAAAATTGATCTTAGAAATGCCTAGGAGGGGGATGGCCCAAAACCGGTTAGGAACCAATGATTCAGATAGACCTTTTACTATTGTAATCTCCGGTTCACTTCTTAGCTAGAGATGTAAAACGTGGCCCTAGATTAACGAATTTTTTTTCATTAGTTTTATTTCTTTTCATTATTTTACCCGCACTTTGGCAAATACATTTCAATTTTGCACATTTCGCAAAGATTTCCCAGTGTATAATTGGATCGTTTCTACTCATTGTAAAAATTGTCAATTTTCATACCCCTTTGTCATTCATACCGTGCCATCAACTTTTGAGCGTGGGAGACCCAACGATTGTAGAAATCATTGACCAAATCAACCGCCAATCAAAAAAGCATCATTTACTTCCTAGTTATCAGACTTTCTTTTCTTCAATTCCAACGAAATGAGGCGCTATTCAGCGACACACCAAGTGGTCTATGTCATCACACTGAAGCCGTGAAATTCTGCAATTGATCCTGCTCTGCGTGAAAAGATACTTGGGATCCAACTGTCATAACGGAACTTTATTTAATTCAGCAGTGATTCAGGAATTTAAAAATGAATTTGGAAGCTTATATTATGGATAAGATCCTATAAATCGGTGTTGACCAAGTTTTGCTCGTGATCTCTCACGACTTGTTTCTTGACGATTTTTATTCAAAAAGGAATTGAAAAATTTATAAGAATATAGGCGAAAATTCCCAAATTTTGGCATAGCAGTAGAACTTAATTTTCACAACATAGCAGTGATTCAGGAGTTTGAAGTACCAAGGACAGTGAAGATAAAATTTGAGTGTTTTAGCTTGTTAAAACTTACAAAGCCACAAATACTTTAAAAAAATAGAAAAATTGATCCCCCATCTAATCTCCAAGTAATTGCCTATATGTATGTTTATTAAATATCTGTAATTTCTTTCTCGAAAACAGCAAAATAAATTTATCTGGAAACTGACCTGCTTTCTGAAATTTTATTTTCTCTAAAAAAAAAAAAAAAAAAAAAACAAAGACGATCTAGATAGGTCATGACATTGGGAAAATTGGTTTATGGCCTTAATTTTGAAAAATGAATCATATGAATGACGTTGCAATACCCAAGCTCCCAATACCCTAATGGTTTTACTTCATACAGCGAATAAATTAACATGAAATTGAAGTTGTTAAGTGAAAGAGGTAAAAAAACTGTCCTTCTTTTCAAAAAAGGAAGTTCGGTCCCCTGGGACTATCCTGTTATGCAGACAGTAGTGGGTACCGAATTTAAAAATAAAAACCTTGGGTGGAAGATCAGCAAAAAACAAACTAAAACAAATGGCACCAAACCAAACAGCTTGAGAAGTCTTTGAGAATCAACAAATTGTTAATGTTTTGTTATGGACGAAGAATATTTTCAAATTCTAATAATTAGTTTTGCTTTTTATTTTTATTCAACGTGGAAACGCTGACGAAAATGTGGTGCTGCCCGAAAAAATTCATAATTTAAAACAGCCAAAAGGAAAATTTGAGAAAATCACAGTTTTTAGGTATGAATAGACCTAAGATGGGTTTAGGGGAAAATATCTTTATTTGTGTTTTTGAAATAATTTTGATACTTTTGTGCCTTAAAGCTAAAATTGAGAGCTTACTTTACGAATTAAATACTTACAATTAGTTTTCATTCATTTATGCTTGTGATCTTGGGTCTCGACTGGATGATATACATACAGAAATGAAATGATAGATTTATGGTATTAGATTATGATAAAAAAAAAAACTATGGTAAAATTATTGTAAAAGAATTTATGGTAATTAAGGTATGGAATGTTATACACTTTTTGCAAAGCAGGGCTAGCTTGAGAATTATCTATGCGGCACGAAAATTATCATTTCTGCTCACGAGCAGTAAAGCTGCCCATTTTTTTAAATATGCGAGGAATATTTCCAGAGCCTACGACAAGCCTGCAGCTGTAACTTGTACCTAAATGATTAGGTATTCAAATCATTGGATTTCTAAATTCGGATTTATCCATTTCCGGAAACTTTCAAGGTGTTTTAATCTAAAAATCATATTTCTCAAAATTAAAAAAATTAGTATGATCGATTGATAGAACTGACTCCTATTTACAAAATAATAGAAGTTTTTGTTTCTCGTTGATATGTTAAAATTGCCAGGCATTTGAGGCAAAACGAAAAGCAGGATTTCCCTGAATGGGGTGATAGGAGGTTGTAAGGAAGGATTTAAAGGACATTGGAAACTTATCGGGAGGTTGTAAAGAGAGAGCCTTTGAATAGATTGGAATTGAGAAGTGTGCGTAGATGTGTTTGCCTCAAGTGGCATGGCGCTGTGATGAGCTGTTAACAGTAGTAGTATAGGAGAGCAAAAACTTGCACGGAACAGAATCCTCAAAAATTAATGAAATTATATCTTAGGCTTGATATCTTTTTCCCAGAATGGAAAATACTTCAGGAGTATCGCTAAGGAGAAGAATTCATCCCTCCTCCTGCATTCAGGTGTGGAAGCTGATTACTCCTGATAAAACGAAGCTATGTTTGTATTCCACAAGGAGGAGTTGGTATTCAAAAGACCTAACCGGTATCACAGATCCGTTTTCAGTTGAGATGTTTTTAAAATAGTCCATGCTTCTACTGGACGTTACTAGCTTATTCTATAAATAGCACTTCAGAAATAAAGATAACTAAACTGTATGAAAAAATGAGAAAATTAAAGTCCAAAGAAAAAAAGGCAAAATACGATAGAAAACCTTCCTTTCAGGATTAGTAACAAACATCTCCATTTTCAAAAGCAGAATGTCCAGAATACATCAAAGTATGTATTTTTCACAAAGAAGACCCAATAGGATTTTGAAAAGTTGGAGCTCTCTGACTTCAGTTTGTGACATATTACTGTGAAAAAATAATAGGATCGGCTTGCAAAAATACAATGCAAACGTACACCAGCGAAATCAAAACGCACTTTTTGTCACAGAACTATAAACAGTAATTCTTCTATTTTTCTCTTATTTAACCTTCAAAAGATTAATAAGTTAATTATCGCCACCTTTCTCAATTAAGCCTACTAAAAAAATTAATAAAACGTTATTTCGGAAGCCTCTAAAGATTTACGTTACCATAGGGTTTACGTCTCAAGACAATATCTAATTAAATACTTTTCTGGTCATATATTTCATGAAAAAAAAGTTCTACATCCAACTGAAATCTTTAATATTTCCCATTATTACATCTTATAAATAGAGAAAAATAAACAATGCCTTCAGAATAATCAATTAAAAGAATAATTTTTAATCAATTAAAAACTAAATAAAAATTAAATTTAAAAATTTAAAAATTAAATTAAAAATTAAATAATCAATTGAAATTTATCAACGAACTTCGTCTCGCTATCAAGAGACCATCTAGAAACATGATACCATGGAGGACGAGTGTGCACATCTGTGTTGGCCACAGGTGCCTTGGTGCTGCTGTGAGTTGTTACTAGTAGTAGTAGTATTTAGAGCCATCTGTTCCCACGTTTTCCATGCTAGCAATTGGTTCGGACGGGTAGAGGAGTATCAGGAAGTGTTAAAATTACATGTTGTCAGATAGTTTTGTGTTGTATTTGTTTTGGAGAAGTACATAAAATGTACCTCTGAGAGGCCAATATGCAGAAAATGTCAGTCTTGTAGCTGAATTTTTTAGGTGAATAAAAAAGAGACTCTTCGTTCTCTAAAATAAGCTCCAACTGTTTCATGCAGTGAAAAATATATAACACACCGAGAGTAGCGGTTCATTGTCTTCATTACTCGTGTGATTCTAAAAGAAATTAGCTCTCCTCCCGGTAAATCCTGGTTGGGAGGCTTTTTTGCAAACTTCTGATTGAAGTTGAAACAAGTGGGTATAATAGTAGTTTACAAGTGTTTATAGTGTTTTACCCAAGTTTCTGTCAACAATTTGTAATCTCAAGAGTACTGCTCCGAAAAAAAGAAAAAGGAAGTCTAACACAATTTTAAAATCTAAAGAAACACTTTTTGAAAAACTATGGTAAGTTTATATTGCTGGATTCAAAATATGTTCTTGAAAGTAGAAACATACACACACTCCAAACCCCCTTCCATCCCTATAAATTTACTATCTTATTGTTGTCTTTACCTTTCGTACCACTATTTCTCGTTTTTTGTTAATAAGTTAACACCAACGAATCTTTTCGAAACTCATGATCCTCCTCATTCATAAAATATTAAAAATCATTTTTGGTGTTTTGCACACACCCTTTTGAGCCCGAGAACCCTTAGACAAGAGTACAAAACAAAAATTTGAGAATAAAGGCCATAGATCAGAGATGCAAGATGTTAGCAGTTCGATTAATAAAATTGACCCTTCCCTCTTTTTGAGCCGTGGCAGTCGATTGCAGTTTGATTTGAAATAATGAAACTACAATTAATTACCATGGCTAATGTAGTCTTTGCATTTATTAGAACTGGAAAACTCATACACCTGCGCAAAAAAAACGTCAGGGCAGTAAGTTTTCGGATCAGAGAAACCAGATGTTTATAGTTATTTAGTTAAATTACCCCATCCATCTCTCCGAACAGGTGCAATTTCTGCAGTTTGACCTGGTATGATCAAGGTTGAAGACGTTGTCCTTGCACTTCAGAAATTACAGTTTGACCTGGTATGATTAAGGTTGAAGGAGTTGTCCTTGCACTTTTTGGAAATTGAGAACTCATAAAGGTAAACTCATCAAAATTTAAGGTAGTAAGGCTTTAGAATAGAGCTAAAAGATGCTAATAGTTTGATCAAACAGCTCGTGGTAACGAACTGTAAAAACTTTGACCATTGTTTACATATAATAATGGTCAAACAATTCGTGGTAACGAACTGTAGTAAGGAGCGACCCGACTCAATAGTAAACTAAACTCTAAAAATCGGAATTTTGATGCTAAAAGATACATCAAAAGAATTGGATTTTCATACTAATTTTAAATATATAAGTTTCATCAAATTTAGTCTTTTTCATTAAAAGTTACGAGCCTGAGAAAATTTACCATATTTTGGAAAATAGGGGGGAACACCCCCTAAAAGTCATAGAACCTTAGCGAAAATCACACCATGGCATTCAACGTATAAGAGAACCCTATAGCAAAAATTTCAAGCTCCTATCTACAAAAATGTAGAATTTCGTATCTATAATACGAAATTATATAAAAATCATATATTATATAAAATTTGGCCCCTCCGACCAATTAATTAGCGCAATTTTGGGCCTTCTTGGGGGAGACACGTACCCTTCTTTCCACCTTCTAGCATCCGCCCTGTTTGGTTGTTTGGTTGCCGATAAACAGACCCATTGATTCAAATTCGTTCATATAACTGCTATTCCAAACTTGGGATAAAGTGGAAAATAAATGATCAAAATAAGGAAAGACAGCCTATTTTTGAAAAAAGAGACTTTGGCATAAGCGTAAGCTATAAACAAAATTAATGACGCTAATTATGACACAAAGGATTCTAAAAAGATTGACACTAATCCAATGAAAACAAAAGCTTGTACTTATTACTGTCAGTATCAACACAGCAAATTTTCCATATTGCACGTAGTCAAAAGGATGAACTTTGACCCGGGATGACCTTGTCCTGCTAAAAGGTGTAAGGCTTTCCTAATACTAGGTTTAAAATGGAAGAAGTTCAAATAGTAGAGAAAGAAACTTTCTTGAATATGTTTTTCAAAAATATGTCCTGTGAAATTTGCAAGGAAATGGAAAGTTGAATTGAAGAAGTGTAGTAATGACAGAAAGGAGGACATTGGAGGATTGGGTTGGAAGCTCCATTTAGATTAAACAATTCTATCTTTCGGAAAATTCTCCCTTATTCCCCCTCGATAATTCCAGATGTTCATTAGTAGGGAAACTGAAAGTTCTACTCACCTGTTTAATTCAGAGACAATGCTATGGCGCTGCCAAAAAAGAGCCACAAGGGTTCAATCTATTAACTTTTTTTCCCAGAGGTACTTTGTATGGAAGGGGTGATCGTATCAACTTTCGAGGGACTCATTATATTGCAAACTAATAATTCTGAAGATAATTGAGTAAAAAAAGAGTAAAACATAACTGGAAGGCAACAAGCCACTCCCCACTCTGTTTTTCCCCAAACATATCCGACCAGCATTTGAGACACCCATTTTGTTTAAAATAGTCACACACCATACCTCGAGTTCAACAACCCCCTTCTAGATCCCCAGGGCTAGGACTGAAAGCTATGCAAGTTACCCATTGTAAAGAAATGAGGTTTTTATGGGAAGGCTGGTCGAATAAACCCTGGAGCGGGCTTCAATAGAAAATTAAAAGCTCCAGTGCCCTTTTGTAGATTTAGCCTGTTTTTTTCAACCAGTTTACCGACTACAGGGTCAGAAAAAAGTTTCTTATTCCAGTTCAACGGTCCTTGTTTGTCAGCAGTCATTTAGCCCCCCCCCCTTATGTAAAGAATTTTTTTTGGCTGTTTTACGTTTTAATATTACTCCTTACTTTCAGTTGAAAAAGTTGTGTTTTTAAATATAATTTCTGATTGTGTTTCAAATCATACTCAGGCTTAAGCAAGATTTGATGTGGGCAACCAGCCCGATAGACACTCGATTTATTGCTTTTAAAGTGTATGTACCCATAATTGTAAATTGGTGATAGCTTCCCGCTTTTCCAGCCTTCTGTTTGAAGCATAATTTCGGAAAATATTTTATTATATAGTCAAAATTTTCGATAAACAGTAGTTTCGGTGAATAAGTTCTTAATAACAATTTTACTAAAGGAATTCGGGTGGACGGAGACAGGTATTATTGTTCATGTGGGTGAAAGTTCTTCGTGACATGGTCCTCCACGTGGCCGAAGCCATGACAACCTCAACAATAGCATTCCCTGATGTTCGAATATATTGTACACATATGTTTGAAGACATTTAAACATTTATATAGGAAAACAGGAAAATTACAATTTAAAATTGGTGAAAACAAAGCTCCTGGTAGAACTTGTCACCCTCCTATCCCCAAAGAATTTTTTGGCAAGGCCCGTGACGCCCTTCTTCTCATTTTTCCCTCTGTGCCGGTAGGCATGTGAGTACAATGTTTATACTACATAGAAAAAATAATTTAGCAATGAGCGTGATATTATTACCCCGCCCCCAGTGCCAATAATATAGGTGTAGACAAAAATATTCTCAGGAATCAAAAGGGATTTGAATCTCTAACTCCCCTCCTTCCCCAAAACTCATTTTATATCTAATTGATGGTTCAATATTTTCGGGCATTCGGTGGTATACTCTGACAAACCACTCAGGGGTTGGCGTCACTCTCGGCAGAGCTTGAGAGTGGTAGGTATCGCAAGGTGCCAACTCTTGCCCTTATTGGGGTCACCACCACCCTTGCTGAGGTTAAATATGAGGTTTTATGACCGCTTCTTATCTGATGACGCAAAGTCTATTTTAGGGATTATTTTGTCCGCTGTTTGGGCCAACTACCTATTCAGCCGAAAAAACAGCCTCGGATCGGATTTCCTTCCAGTAGACGACCAAGTGCGCATCCCGAGACAAGTTCTTACGAATACGTTTACTGTTACCCACTGCAATATACGTGGGCTCCGATCCAAATTGGGTCACCTTCAGCATATGATTAATGAGGTGTCCTCTTCTGTCATGGGTGTATCTGGGACCAGTCTGAATTCTGGCATCATTGATAGTGGGTTCAACATTTCTGGTTACACTTTGCTAAGGCTTGATCGCAAAAATTAGAGAAGCTCGACTTTTAGTGGCTATGAACATCCTACATATCCTACATCTTAAAAAACATCCTATTTTTGGCACTTTTGATTCCTAGTGATAAGGAGGTCCTTTGGGTGAAACTAAACGTAAAAAACAAATGGTTTGTTATTGGTACAGTCTACAACACACCAAAGATGAAAATCACCGAATATCTGAAAGATTGCTTGGAATTCATGAAGCAAAAGTTCCCTAGATCATGCATAATAATCAGAGGAGATTTTAACATTCATCATAGCCATTGGCTGAAAAGTCGTACGACTGATGCGGAAGGCGTAGGTCTGCTAGACCTGATTCTTGTTTATGGCCAGAGCAGCTTGTTGAATTTGATATTTATAATGACCCTCATGGATCATTATGTGTTTGATCTATTCCAAACTGATCATTCAAATTTCCTTTTGTGTCGAATACTATCCTTTTCCCAGCGAGCATGTGGCAGTTATAGTTCGTGAAAATGTTAAAATACCCCACCTGTATAGTATGAGCGGATGGTCAGGAAGTATCACTACACAGGCTGGGATGGTCTGTAGTAGGTTTTCAAAAGAAGCCCCACATAAAGCAGTGGCACTTTACGAAAAAGGAATTACAGAGACCATTGACTAATTCGTCCCATCAAAAAATAAAAGGGTCTTCTCGAGATGAGCCTTCGTTCAATGGTGGGTGCAGAAAGGCAACCAGTGCCAGAAAGAAGGATCACAAGAAATGGTGCTAGACTGAATCTGACGAGGACTGGGCTTCTTTTATTAGCGCTCGGAACGAGTCTGTTAAAGCCCACGTCAAGCTAGAGCCAATTACAAACACAAGTTTGTAGACAAAGTGAAAACTGCCCTTGCAAAGCGGTGGTGGAGGTTCGTCGAAGAAGCTCTACCGTTGTCTAAACCAACATCAATTCCCTCGCTTTATGTTGAAGGGATGATGATCCAATCAGGCCATGAAAGGACAGATGTTCTTGCATAATCGTTTTCAAAAGTACCCTAGCTTGAATACACCAGAGTCTCCCCTCCCCCCTTTCCACCACGAACAGATGTGAAAATCACCAGCGTTAACATAACTATTAGAAAGGTGCTCAGAACGCTAAGCCATCCGGATGTCACCTTCACCTTCTGGACCAGACATGATTCCCAATCTCATTCTCAAAAGATTTGCCCCTGAACTTTCTGGTCCTCTCACCTTACTATATAGAAAATGATTAACAGCGGGATTATTCACGAAAGCCTTGAGAATTCCTTATTTGGTCCCTGTTCCAAAAGCAGAATCCGACATTACTAATGTAAGATAATATTGTCCAATAAGTCTGCTGTCCTGCATAGGTTAAGTTCATAAAACCGTCATTAATAAGATCCTTTACCAATGCTACGACTCACATCTGTTGCTGGCAGACGCCCGATAGGGTTTTTGCAGAAAAAGGTCTACATTAGACTGTATGATTGGGCAGTATCAAGAGGGGTTTGAGCTCCTTTCTTAGGGGCAAGATATTCACCTTCTCTCCTTTGACATCGCCGAAGCCTTTGGTCGTTTATGGCACTAGGAACTTCTTTGTAAACTGAAAGCCTATGGACCTGAAGGTCCATAGGCTTTCAGTTTACAAAAAGTTCCTAGTGCCATAAACGACCAAAGGCTTTGCTGACTTTCTTCGTCAACCTTCATTGCAAGTTGTCCTTGGCTTAATATCAAAAGACCACCCAGTCTTATCAGGAGTACCCCAAGGAAGTATTATTGAGTAAAATCTTTTTTTTTGTGTTCATACACGACCTAGGGAAAACCTTGTGAAGAAACCTCACCACTTTGTTGATGACACGACAAGAAAAACATCAATTGCAAGGGCCGAAGATCCCAGCGAACACAACAAGAAACTCCAGGCTGACCTAGAGAGAATTGAGGCGCGTAAAAATGAATGGCTTGTCAGTTTTAACGCATCAAAAATGAAAGTGCTCCTAATTTCTAAGGCACATGATAAGAGGATTCATCCTGATTTCGTCTTACAGGGAGAGGCAAGAACACGAGTTCATACACTAGGCCTTCTTGGAATTAATTTATCTTCGGATCTCTGATGGACGAGTAACTCAGTTAAATTAGATCCTCTTACTCCAAAAAGCTAGGAGTCATCCTAAGATGCAAAGGTCTCCTCCCTGGTGAATCTATTTTTCCGCTATTCATTTCGTGCATCAGACCTATAACGGAGTATACATGTCCTCTCTTTGCTTGCGCAAAAAAAGCCGCATCACTCCGATCGAACGCATTCAAAACCGAGCAGTTTCTGTAGCAACCTCCGGCAGCACGAAAGCTAAAACCCTACAATTGATCCAGGGACGCTACGACGTGGCGTGCATGTCGTTTTTCTACAAGTATATGTCGAACCCTCCATCAGAACTCGATGATGTAAATTTCATCAGGCCTACCTTGAACAGAGTATTCCTCGCAAAGAATATATGAAAACAAGTTTCACCCTACGATCAGTCATCACATGGAATAGCTTGCCGGCAGAGGTAATCCCGAAAAATCCTTCCCTTAACGTGTTCAAAAGAAGGTAGAATAAATACGTCAGTGTTAGAAAATGAGGTAATTATCTAAGACTAGCGGCATATCATAGCCTATGATCGAGCATCTAAGCACGTAATAAAAAAAATGAGAATTAGGAAATTTGGGCACTAAAATGCACTCTTTGAGGAACCTGCCACTTGCCATTCTTTCATATAGCTGATTAAAAACATAAGCAACTTTTTTTGTAAGAAAAAGGGAGGCATCTCCCCGTAGCATTCTTATCCAGGCTTAGTCTAAATGAAGGGAGATGATAAATTAACACCTATCCTCCCCTAGACCCTTTCCTGTATTTATCTGAGGGTTCATGGGAAATTAGACAATTTGGGTATTGAAATGTGCGGGGAATTTTTTGGATATTTCCCATGGAATTTTTCCCGGGGGGATTTTATGGGGGGATGCCTAGGCCCAGTTTTAATGATTTGGTTTGGTTCAGCTTGGTTCAGTTGTCTAGTAATGAGCTAATAAAGGCAGCATATGAAGAGCGGCAGAAAGTTCTTGGATATTTAAACTTAGGAATATTCTAGATCAAACTGGGTTTTTTATATCAAAAGCCACAAGAGCCGTATGGGCCATATGCCATGAAAATCTACTAAGCTTGAAAACATTCAAGTATGATACCTGAAGAGTTTTTTTTTTGGCTGCATAGCATGACTCACTGCCGGTCCTTGAATGGTCACCTAGGTCCATGGCCTTTAAGAAATCACAGATTAGTTTCATTGATTAAACCTTAGTTGAGCGTTGTTCAGTTCCCTACCCGTAAGTTAATTAAGGGGGTTTGTGAAAAATACCAACCTGGGATCCGAAGCTTTGCCCCCCCCCCATCCCAAATATTAATTTTGTAAGCACTCCTTACCAGATGTTTTACTTCTTGAGATAAGAACGGGGGTCAAGATTAGCGTTTGGTTTGCTCGTTTTTAAGATGACAATGAAGATTTGGTGCATTGTTTGAGACGATGACAGGGACCTTCCACTTTAGCAATCATGAAATAATTTAATAAAACAAAATTACTTAAAATAAAAGTAAAGATTGACGTGGAAACTATAATAGAATAAAAACACCAAAGGGCACTAAAACCGGAGGTCGAAACAGAAACAATCGAAATAATAGCTACCATTACCAAATAGGCAGTTTTTCTCATTATTCAGTTTTGTTTCAAATACATTTGTGGATTTTTGGTTACTATGGGCCATGGTTTATTCTGTACTAGTTTGCCCCCAGTGGGCAACCATGATATTTAAATTTTTCTCTCTGTCACTGGCTATAACTTACTTCGTTTTTCTTCCTTTTCCCGCGTTTTTTCATTTTGTCTATTTTGAGTTTCTTAATATTTGTTAAAGAAACAAAAGAAAAAAAAGAAAAAAAAAGAAAAAGAGCCTGACAAACTTCCATGGTGCTTTTGTGCTTTAAGGAAAACATGGATAAAATATAGAAAATGTTTTCCCTTTTATCTTAAAATAAAAAAAAAAATATCCATAGAGCCAATCAGAACCAACCTACTTCTAGTTTAGTTTTGAGAACCTGAATATTTGGTTTAGTTGTTGATTACCAGAAAAATATTTCCTCGTTTCGCATTCTTCCACGCAACCGATGATGCCCCGTAAACGGAGAAACTAAAAATCAGAGATATGGCTAAAAGCCATATCTAAACTAAAAAGCCAGAATATGGAAATTCAGGTTATTTTTAAAAGTAAGACTTTGTCTTAGCTGTAAGCCGCAAATAAAAACAATGATTCTCATTACGAAATAAAAAAGATTATTTCAAAAGATTGACACTAATCCAATGAAAACAGAAACTTGCATTGGCTGATGACAATATCAAATATTTGCTCTTATTGCGCTTGATACATAGGTGCAAATATTTATTAGTGTTTTGTAATACAAAAAAGTCTATAAAGTCAAGCGCAAAGTAATGTTAGGATTACTTTTTCATACTACTTATAAGGACAAAGTCGTCCTGTTTCTTTCAACTATATCTTCATACATTTTAATGATAATGTTTACGCTAGAAAATTTGTTGTGAGGCGTTCCACAAGTTACTACTTATTGTACGAACTGGAAAATGGGGTATTTAGGTGCTCCAAAGGTTACTATTTAGCGTTCCAGCTAGAAAATGGATGTTCAGGTGTTCCACAAATTACTATTCGTCGTATGAGCAGGAAAATGGGTGTTCAAGTGTTGACAAGTTACTTCTTTTCGCACGAGGTAGAAAATAGGTGCTGAGGCATTTCACAGGCTGTTACATATCTAGTATCTCTGACTAAAGTAGATACTGAGACACAATAGCAGTGTTTATTCAACATTAATTATTAAGATAAAAGGGTAAATTCTACTATTCACTGAAAAGTTTATGCATTGTAACTAGTTTAAGGACACCCTAAGTGATACTTCATACATGAAACATAAATAAAGATGTTAAAATTTGAAACGAATAAAAAATATCCTATATACGGGGGGAACATCTGGTCCCACCTTAGTCTCACACTTATTATAGGTTTTCATTATAGTGCTTTACTGAAATTATTCAAGACTGAAAAAATAGCCAACTGGTCATTACAATTATTTCATTTACTGATTGTTTTCGGATATATTTAAACTGAAAACTTATTTATTAAATTAAATACGAGAAAACCATCTCTTTTCATTTTAGAGGCATTATGATATGCAATTTAAACCTGCATGAATATCCGTTCGTGAAACACTAGAGGAAAAGCAAACTTCAGCGCCAAGAGTTGAGGGACAATAAAGGTGGTAGCCCTCTCTTGTGCAAGATAACATTCCGTTCGTTTTCAGTTTAATTTCACTCCTACTTTCATTTAAAAAAAAACATTTCCTCATTTAACTTCTTTTGTTTGTTATTGTGTTCTGGGTTACCTTAAATAGAAGGGGGGCTTTCCCCTTTCTGACCTCTGCTCTTTACCTTAAACTTGAGCCTTTGTTTTGATTTTCCAAATAGAGTTCCTAAATATTAAAGAGACTGTCACCTGAAATCAAATTACTTTGCTACCTTACCAGGAAAAAAAAAATCGCACAGGGACTTATACCATACAATTTTTGGGATGAAATATTGCATGATGAAAATGCTATTATTTACTCTCATTCCTTGAAGGGGTGCTTCCTCCGAGTCACAACTTCTTTTTCACTTGGCCTCCCCAACACTCCTTAACAATTTAATCTCAATTCCCAAAGCTATTCTGGAGAAATTGCAGGTCTACGTTTTTATGTTCTGTGTACATACAGCGTCTGGCCCTTTTTTGTTTTCAAACTAGTTAAGAAGGGCCACTTCCTGGGGCTTGTCAGTATTATGGAGCCCGCTTCGTTAGCTTATTTCACCTCTCTGTGCTTGCTCAGGTCTTTGACCATAGCAAAAACAGCCTGTCGTTTTCTTCCACTTACTCCGTTTTCCACGGTTGGAAATACAGGGATTCAGCCTTCGGACTTCGCACTCTTATTTTCGGTAGACCATATTTCCTGGTTTTTTATTGTCTATTTTGCATTCCCTCCTCCGGAATTATTTTTACATTTACATCTCCTAGGTTATGGGGAACAGACATTTATTTAAATGTTCGTTCAGTCAGAGCCAAAAAGTAACAAACACCAACACCCTCTCTTCTGCCCCCCCCTCACAAACAAACACACAAATCTTCCTTGACTTGGCAAAGTTGATGTCTACGACTCAAGGAACATATCAAACAGTTCGTGGTAACGAACTGTAGTAAGGAGTGACCTGGTTCAACAGTAACCGAAACTCTAAAAAAACATAATTTTTGGTACCAATAGTTACATCAAAAGAATTGCCTTTTGATGCAGATTTTAAATATAAAAGTGTCATCAAGTTTAGTCTTACCCATCAAAAGTTACGAGCCTGAGAAAATTTTCACTATTTTAGAAAATAGGGGGAATACCCCCTAAAAGTCATAGAATCTTAACGACCAATCACACGATCAGATTCGGCGTATCTGAGAACCCTACTGTAGAAGTTTCAACCTCCTACCTGCAAAAATGTGGAATTTTGTATTTTTGCCAGAAGAGAGATCACGGATACGTGTCTATTTGTTTGTTTTTTTATTTCCCCAGGGGTGATCGTATCGACCCAGTGGTCCTATAATGTCGCAAGAGGGCTCATTTTAGCGAAAATTAAAAGTTCTAGTGCCCTTTTTAAATGCCCAAAAAATTGGACGGCATTTAGGAACCCTCCTACGTACATTTTATCCAAATATCACCGGATCAAAATTTTGAGATAGCCATTCTGTTCAGCTTAGTCGAAAAACCTAATAACTATGTCTTGGGGACGACTTAATCCCCCAGAGTCCCCAGGGGAGGGGCTGCAAGTTACGAACTTTGACCATCATTTACATATTGTAATGGTTATTATGAAGTGTACAAACGTTTTCAGAGCGACTTTTTCGCGTTGGGTGGGGGGGGGGGGTCGGGGGAGGGGGCTACGTGGAAGGATCTTTAAATGGGGAAATTTATCATGAGGGAAGAGAATTTCCATGAATTTTTAAGTAACCAAAAACTGGAGGGCAACTAGGCCTTCCCCTACCCCTTTTCTCATCAAAACCGTCCGAGCAAAACTATGAGAAAGCCATTTAGCAAAGAAAAATTAATATGCAAGTTTCGATTTTATTATTCATGTGCGGTGAGTTAAAATCAAAATATGCATTAATTCCAAAACTTTAAGAAATTAAATAAAAAAGAAACAAGATTTTTTAAAGTGCAAGTAAGGAGCGACATTAAAACTTAAGACGAACAGAAATTATTCCGTATATTAAAGGGGTTTTCCCCTCCTCAACGCCTCGCTCTTTACGCTAAAGTTCTTTTATTGTTTTAAGAAGCAGAGTTGTGACAAAGAGTCAAACATTAGCGTAAAGAGCGAGGCGTTGAGGAGCGGACAACCTGTTTCATATACGAAATAATTTATGTTCGTTTTAAGTTTTAATGTCGCTCCTTACTTGTGGTTAGAAAAAACCTGTTTTATTTATTTAATCTTGAAAAGATTGAAGTCTATCACCCCAGTCGTGTCCAAGAGATATCGTTTTTATGGCACTTGGTATTAACCAAGTGACATATAGCAATCGCAAATTCTGTCGGTCTGTCTGTCTGTCGGTCCCGGTTTTGCTACTTTAGGCACTTCCAGGTAAGCTAGGACGATGAAATTTGGCAGGCGTATCAGGGACCAGACCAATTTAAATTAGAAATAGTCGTTTTCCCGATTTGATCATCTGGGGGGAGTAGGGGGCCCGTTAATTCGGAAAAAATATAAAAATTGAAGTATTTTTAACTTGCGAACGGTTGGTCAGATCTTAATGAAATATTGATGTTTGGAAGCATATCGTGTCTCAGAGCTGTTATTTTAAATCCCAACCGGATCTGGTGATATTGAGGGGGGAGGGAATTGGGAGGGGGAAACCTAAAATCTTGGAAAACACTTAGAGTAAAGGGATCGGGATGAAACTTGGTGGGAAAAATAAGCACAAGTCCTAGATACATGATTGACAGATCCAGAACGGATCTGCTCTCTTTAGGGTAGTTGGGAGGGGGGTTAATTCTGAAAATAGAAAAAATGAGGTATTTTTAACTTACGAACGGGTGATCGGATCTGAATGAAATTTGATATTTAGAAGGATATTGTGTCTCAGAGCTGTTATTTTAAATCCCGACCGGATCTGGTGACACTGTGGGGAGTCGGGAGGGGGAAACCTAAAATCTTGGAAAACAGAGGGGAGGGATCGGGATGAAACTTGGTAGGAAAAATAAGCACAAGTCCTAGGTACATGATTGACATAACTGGAACGGATCCGCTCTCTTTGGGATAGTTGGGGGGGGGGTAATTCTGAAAAATTAGAAAAATGAGGTATTTTTAACTTACGAACGGGTGATCGGATCTCAATAAAATTTGATAGTTATAAGGATATCGTGTCGCAAAGCTCTTATTTTAAGTCCCGACCGGATCTGGTGACATTGGGGGGAGTTTGGGGTGGGGGAACCTAAAGTCATGGAAAACGCTTAGATTGGAGGGATCAGGATGAAACTTGGTGGTAAAAATAAGCAAAAGTCTTAGATACGTAATTTATATAATTGGAACGGATCCGCTCTATTAGGGGGGGGGTAATTCTGAAAAATTAGAAAAGATGACGTATTTTTAACTTACGAAGGAGTGATCGGATCTTCATGAAACTTCATATTTAGAAGGACCTTGTAACTCAGATCTCTTATTTTAAATTGCAACCGGATCCGGCGTCATTGGGGAGGGGCAGTTGGGGGCTGGAAATCATAGAAAATACTTAAAGCGGAGAGATCAGGATGAAACTGGATGGGAAAAAATAAAAACCTATCTAAGATACGTGACTGACATAACCGGACCGGATCTGCTCTCTTTGGTGGAGTGGGGGGGGGGGGGGGGTAATTTTGAAAATTGAGGTATTTGTAACTTACGAAAGGGTGACCAGATCTTAATGAAATTTGAAATTTAGAAGGATCTTGTGCGTTAAAGCTCTAATTCTAAATTATGACCAGATCCTGTGACATTGGGGGGAGTTGGAGGGGGAAACCGGAATTCTTGGAAAATGTGAAGATTGGGGTATTTTTATCTTACGAATAAGTGATTGGACCTTGATGAAATTTGATGTTTAGAAGGAATTCATGTCTCAGAGCTTTTATTTCAAATCCCGACCAGATCTTTTGACATTGGGGGGAGTTGGAGGGGGAAATTTTGGAAAACACTTGGAGTGAAGGAATCGGGATGAAGCTTGGTGGATATTATAAGCAAATCTCCTTGATACGTGACTGACGTAGCCGTACTGGATTCGCTCTCTTTGGGGGATTTGGGGGGAGGGGTTCATTGATTTGAAGTATTTGGTGCTTCTGGACGTGCTAGGACGATGAAAATCGGTAGGCGTGTCAGGGAGCTGCACAAATTGACTTGATAAAGTCGTTTTCCCAGATTCGACCATCTGGGGGGCTAAAGGGAGAGGAAAAATTAGAAAAATTAGGTATTTATAACTTAAGAGTGGGTGATCGGATTTCAATGAATTTTGATATTTAGAAGGACATCGTGACTCAGAGCTCTTATTTTAAATCCTGACCGGCATTAAGCCTCTGATTTTCCTTTTAAATCAATCTATTGATTGCTAGAATTTTGTTAGAGCTCATACCATATGAGCTACTGGCTCTTAGCTCTTCTTGCCTCGTCACAAGTGCCATATGAGCTCTTAGCTCTTGTTAAATGTGTAATTGGCTTTCATCGTGGATGGTAAAAAAAAGTATTCCCATGATGCTCGTAGCGTTTTGTAGGATTAAATAAAAAAAAATTAATTTAACTGCAAGTAAGGAACGATATCAAAACTTAAAACAAACAAAAATTATTCCGTATGTGAAAGGGGTTGTCCTCTCTTCAACACCCTGCACTTTACGCTAAAGTTTGACTCTTTCTCACAACTCTAGTTTTTAAAACAATAAAAACTTTAGCGTAAAGAGTGAGGCGTTGAGGAGGGGATAACCCCTTTCATATAAGGAATAATTCCTGTTTGTTTTAAGTTTTAATGTCGCTCCTTAGTTTCAGTTAAAAAAAACTTATTTTTTTATTTAATTTCTTAACGTTTTTGAATTAATGCATTTTTTTGTGGCTCACCGTACAATAATTAAAACAAAATTCGCATATTAATTTTTTTTGGCTAAATGGCTTTCTCATAGTTTTGATTGGAATATTTTGATGAGAAGGTGTGGGGGAGGAGACCTAGTTGCCCTCCAATTTTTGGTTACTTAAAAAGGCAACTAAAACTTCTATTTTTTACGAACATTTTTATTAGTAATAAATATACGTCACTTGCAAATTAACTTAGGTAACGAACTTCTATATTTTTATTAAATAAAAAAAACTAATTTTTTAGCTGAAAGTAAGGAGCGACATTAAAACTTAAAACGAACAGAAATTACTCCGTATATAAAATGGGTTGTCCCCTTCGCAATCCCTCGCTCTTTACGCTAAAGCTTTTAATTGCTTTAAAAAGTAGAATTAAGGCAAAGAGTCAAACTTTAGCATAAAGAGCGAGGGATTGCGGAGGGGACAACCCATTTTATATACGGAGTAATTTCTGTTCGTTTCAAGTTTTAAGGTCGCTCCTTACTTTCAGCTAAAAAATTAGTTTTTTTTATTTAATTTCTGAACGTTTTTGAATTAATGCATGTTTGGTTTTGGCTCCCCGCACATAAATTATTAAAATGAAACTTGTATATTAATTCTTTTTTTTGGCTAAATAACTTTCTCTTAGTTTTGATCAGACGATTTTGAGAAATAAGGGGTGGAGAAGGAGGCCTAGTTGCCCTTCAATTTTTTGGTTGCTTAAAAAGGCAACTTGAACGTTTAATTTTTAACGAACGTTTTTATTAGTAAAAAATATACGTAACTCATAAATTAGCAACTTACGTAACAAACTTTCATAATCTTATATTTTTATTATGTATACGAGGGGTTTATATCCTCTTTAATACCTCGCTCTTTACACTAAATCTTAATTTTTGTCCCAATTCTTTAAGAATGACCCCTGAATCAGAAAGGCCATAGAATAAATAGTTGAAATTACTAAAAATACTTTAGCATAAAGAGCGAGGTATTTATGTCCTCCTAAATACCTCGCTCTTTATGCTAAAGTATTTTTAGAACCCCTCATATGCGTAATAATCTCTGTTCGTTTTAAGTTTCAATGCTACTCCTTCCTTTCATTTGAAAAAACGTTTTCATGTTTATTTTTCATTGTTTTCTTATAGTAATGCTAGAAAATCATGCGCCCTTTTCCTTGAATTTTTCTTCCCCATGACAGATTCCTCCAAGGCAAGATCCTCCAACATAGCCCCCTCGCCTCAGCCCCAACCCTCAAACAAAATAAAATCCCCCTGAAAACGTCTGTACACTTCCTAATAACCATTACTATATGTAAACACTGGTCAAAGTTTGTAACTTGCAGCCCCTCCCCCAGGGATTGTGGGGGAGTAAATCATCCCCAAATACATAGTTATTATGGTTTTCGACATACTGAACAAAATGGCTATCTCAAAATATTGATCCGTTGACTTTGGGAAAAAAATGAGCGTGGGAGGGGGCCTAGATGCCCTCCAATTTTTTTGGTCACTTAAAAAGGGCCCTAGAACTTTTCATTTCCGTTAGAATGAGCCCTCTTGCGGCATTCAAGGATCACTTGGTCGATACGATGACCCCTGGGAAAAAGAAAAAAGAAAAAAAAAAACAAAAAAAAAAACAAATGAACACACCCGTGATTTGTCCTCTGGCAAAAAATACAAAATTCCACTTTTTTGTAGATAGGAGCTTGAAAATTCTACAGTATGGTTCTCTGATACGCTGAATCTGATGGTGTCATTTTTGTTAAGATTCTACGACTTTTAGGGGGTGTTTCCCCCTATTTTCTTAATTAAGGCAAATTTTCTCAGGCTCGTAACTTTTGATGGGTAATACTAAACTTGATGAAACTTATATATTTAAAATCAGCATTAAAATGCGATTCTTTTGATGTAGCTATTGATATCAAAATTCAATTTTTTAGAGTTTTGGTTACTATTGAGCCGGGTCGCTCCTTACTACAGTTCGTTACCACGAACTGTTTGATAATTTTTTTAACGTATATAAGGGGTTCGCATCCTCGCCAATACCTCGCTCTTTACACTAAAGCTTGAATTTGGTACCACTGATTTAAGAATGACCCCTGAATCACAATGGCAGTAGATTAAATAGAATTGGCAGTAGCCTAGGCAGTAGATTGGCAATGGCAGTAGATTAAAGTAGATTGTCAAGGTCATCACTTAATATACCCAGAACCATTGCTATGGCATGTAGCATTAATTTGCAAAAAGAGGCAGCAAATAAACATGAATTTGCAAAAAAGGAATGATAGGGTATGTATGAAGAAGTTTGTCATCAGGTATCAGTCTTGCCTATACTCTATTTTACTTAGTCATTTAATTCTTTAGTTTCACTTCCTTTTCTGCCCATTATGCGAGACCTCTATGACTATGGAGGTAAAAGGGTAAAAAAAAGGTAAAGGATACGGCATTAGACTTTACAGTCCCTACCGGCGGTGCTGATCTCCGTTTCTCGGCCCTTCAGCCAGGAAGTGCAATGGGGGGTTGGGGGCCAACCATCCTGTGCTTTCGTACACCCATCCTGTTTACCTTCCCCAGATTTCTTCAGGTACCCATTTAGAGCTGGGTCGACTCTGGCTAAGCTTACAGAGTCTAAGCTGGGTCGACTAGGGAGGTAGCACAACCAGTAATAGATACAACGCTGAAAAGCCCTCTCCAAATAGAATATTGGGCTTTTAACGACAGAACAGTCCAACGGTGTTGAATTTACATCAAGCTTTTCCCCTCCCCGGCTCGCAAATTGGAAGAGCTCCATTGATGCTCCTTTGGGCTGCTTAGAGATTGAGGCTTTATACTTTGCATGTGCTTTCTATGTGCTTGCATGTGCTTTGCATGTGCTTGCATGTGCATATGATTGCAGACTACAGTCAGTCAAGTGAGCTTAATCATCACCGTGTTAATGAAGCTCCATTGATGCTCCTTTGGGCTGCTTAGAGATTGAGGCTTTATACTTTGCATGTGCTTTCTATACTGATTGCAGACTACAGTCAATCAGGTGAGCTTAATCATTACCGTGTTAATGAAGCTCCATTGATGCTCCTTTGGGCTGCTTAGAGATTGAGGCTTTATACTTTGCATGTGCTTTCTATACTGATTGCAGACTACAGTCAGTCAAGTGAGCTTAATCATCACCGTGTTAATGAAGCGCCATTGATGCTCCTTTGGGCTGCTTAGAGATTGAGGCTTTATACTTTGCATGTGCTTTGCATGTGCTTGCATGTGCATGTGCTTGCATGTGCTTTGCATGTGCTTGCATGTGCATATGATTGCAGACTACAGTCAGTCAAGTGAGCTTAATCATCACCGTGTTAATGAAGCAATGTGTCAGTTTTCTGCATTAAAACACCAGTGGTGCTTTACGACTAAATAAATAATTTAATTCATTTTTTAGCTCTTTCCTTTTTATTGTTTATGTGGTCCCCCTTCGTAATCGTCCTCATAACAGCCATTTTTTCCTAACATGTTTCCTAACGTTTATACTTATGTAAAAACATATTTTTAATTCCATGAGAAAAAACTGTGGAGGTATAATGTATAACAATTAAAGACATCAATAATTTACAGAGTAGAAACAATGTATTTATTGGGACTATTTAGAGATCTTAAAAGTATTTTGACCGTAGATAGCTAATTTCAAATTCATGAGTCAAATTACTATTTGCTTCAACTAATTCTTGGTTTCTTTCACATTTTTTGTAGTAAATCAACTTAATTTTTATCGTATCTCCTTAAGGTCGGCGGTTCTATTTCTATTTTTCAATATCAATAATTACAGGCCAAGGATCACCATGGCCGTTTCTCCCAAAGATAATAATTTTATTTACAACCAAAGCGGTTAACAATTGAAAATGTAGAGAATGCTGCCTATCAATTAGGTGTTTAATTTAGAAACACTAAAAAGCTATTAATATTCTTGTGTCAGTAGATATTAAAGGTAATTTAGTTGCTAGTCTGTTTGCCAAGTGGTTAATATATTACGTTTTGGTGCATATCTTTTCGTTTACGAGGCGATTACCATTTACTTATATTAACGTAGCTTTGAATAGAGATTCATAACCATCATTCCAATTTATCTTCGGCTTTTTGCTTATTCATCAAGGTGCTGGGTAAGAATTTTTCTAAAGTTTTCCCAATATCTATCGGCTGTTTATTGAAAACAAAACTAATAGAATTACTGTTTCAGAAAAAGCTGAGGTGGACGATTTGAAAAATTTAGTTAACTCTCTATTCAAGAATTCACTTCTTCTTAAAATCATTGTTTCAGACGAAAGGATATGCTGGGCCCTGAAAAGCTATTCTCTCATAAAAAAAACTGCTTGAATTACATTAATTTTTCTACGAAATCCAGCGCAGAGGGCTCTTTATACAAATTATATTAAAGGAGGTGTGAAGTGAATGAAAATGGCTCTTGATGTGAAAAATCAATCGAAGTTTTCCATTACGCCATCAGATCTGATCGAGGTGGATCCTCGAGTAAGATCATCTGAAAAACGAGTTCTTTAAGACCATGCATAGATGTCAATACCCTCCAGTGCTGGATTATTTACTCATACCACTCTGTTATGCTTATATCTGTATTTTGTAAATTATTTGACCAAATATTTTAATTGGTTTTGCAACAAAAAAACATCCCTTATAGGCCATAATATAGATTTTGTAGATTTTATTCCGCCACGGAGATACTTCACTTGATAAACGCTCAACCAAAGGATGTGATTCTTGGGTTGGCACCTCTAGAAACTGACGGAGCTTACGAAAATGTAGATGGCTGAGGCTTAAGCAAGCATGTATTTAGCGTAGGCTTTCTAGATAAAGCTAATGCTTTCTTGGTTGACTTCTTGAAATATTGACCACCATAAGTAAGGATAAGTAGAAAAAAAATAAAATGAAACAACTAACTAAGTCAATGAAGCACCCAACTAAGCCACTCCAGTATCTCAGGATAATCCAAAAGATGAAATATCTACTGTTCCACTGGCAGATAAACATGATGATGAACCTGACAGGAACTGAACTGGGATGTAGCGACAAATTATCAACAAAGTTTTATAAATAGCATATTCTCCCTGGCATGTCTGCAGGATTCTCTTAGGGGGGGGGGGATAACAATAAAAATTATTTGATGATTTGAATAGAAGTGCCCACAAATTCGGGATTTTTTTTGGGGGGGCGAGGATCCTATTGCATATGTTCCAGCATCCACTTCACACTAGAATATGGTATCACATCATATGCTACTGCTGAATCACCAACAAAAAAAGCTTCAAAAAACTCACCCATGTGTACCTCCTTAGGTATTACCCTCAACTTTTGATCTATTTTCTTCCAAGAAGAGTTTCGAATACCAATCATGCTCCAGCGTCACGGGTTATTTCAAATCAAACGTTTTTTTTTTTTTAATTCATCCCAAACAACCTATGCAATTCATTTTAATCCACACCTGCTTAAAAAGGTGTTGTAACTGTAATAATAAAACTGTAATAATAAGACTGATTACCGTACGACAACAGCTCTCATTAAACCCCACCCAGCTGCATATCTCCCTTGTCATCATTACACTCCCCAGTTAACATAGAGCTCATTCCGGACCCTAAATAGGAGGAAACCACTGATTCCATTGCTCAGGCATAGTTGCACTACATTCAAAATTTAATGTGCATGAATTATTTTTCAATATCTGTTTATGGCTTCAAGCCAGACACAACCCCAAGCTGTGCTGCTTCCTCCCAAACGGAAGGTCATAGAAGCTGAAAAACCTCTCTCATCCCTTCACATTTTCTTTATCGAGACTTCAACAATTACGGTAGGCCTAGAAGCAACTCTATGATCCTAACTGTTTGCCTGACATTATCATCTTCTCTGACTCCCTCTTTGCGTTGTAACTATTAAAACCACATCAAACTAAAATAGAGTACTTTTAGATCTCCTCAATACGTTTCGTATTAATCAGCTTCCAACCGAGAATTTTTATGGTCAAATTTTAATTTTTCCCAAGCCCTCTTGTTACCGAAGAAAACGCAAGGGTTGACAAGGCAGTCAAAGACTCGTCTCTCCTTCCATACATCAGTCACAGAAACCTGCACTTAAAGTACCTCTTCGACAAAGACTGAAGTGCAAATTTGGCTGCCTCTCTTTAAGGGAATGAAAATTCGTCACAAATAAGAAGTGGTCCCCTTGTCTTTAAGCTTTACGCCTTCAACTATAAATGTCCACATTGTTTGGAGTTCCCCCAAAGCATACACTGGGCAGTTTTTCCATTTAAAGACAAGACCCTATTCCAATTATTGATTAGTTCTGTGCATAGAGATGCAATACAACTGCAACCCTCTACGCTTCGTTTAAAAATTTGATTCTTTTAGCATTGTGGCAATACTAGAAATCATGCGGTCAGAGTCGGACGAGCAAACCCATGAAATGGTCGCTTGGATTTTTTAGAGCTCATAGGATCTTACTGTCTATTAGAACTCTGTAGGTTACTTTTCTTGTTTGAGTCATTTTGACAACATCCTTATGTTTTGTGGAAACACAACAGGGCTAAATGGGCTAGTGCCTAAGGGCATTGTCAAAGTTCAAACGTCTTGGTTTTTCTTTCGAAAGGGATAACAGATGTAGCCTTAACAAATTTAACTTCTCACGATTGATGTATCGAATTTACTGTTAATCTCGACGGCGCGCCAGTTTTTCCAAAATCACAAATGAATTATATAGGACTTCCTATCGGTGACAGTCTTAAAGCAACTAGAAGGCTCTTGATCCTTCATTTCCAGTGTCAAACAGCAACTGCACACGGAAGCTTGGTAGCCAACAAACTTCAATTCAACCGCAAACTGCTAGCTAAATTTTACAATGCTTCTGCACTCCCGAATTTCCTATACCTTGCATCTTTTTGGCGTACGTTTACGATAACGGAGACGAAGGAGCTTCGGCGGATCTATTTCCGGTATGCCAAATACCTGCACCACCATGGTCAAGCAGCTCCTGGGTCATTAAAAGATACGGTATCATAGACCCGAATGCTTCTATCAGAAAAAGCATAGAAGCTTATAATAGTAGAATTGGTCGGCACCCATGGAGCGCTATTTTGATAAAATTGTTTTCAAGTAAGATGAAGTGTCGTTTAGATTCTTAGGTCATTTTATTTTTCCTTGTTTCTTTTATTCACATTATGCTCCAGTTTTCATGTGTATTATAACGGGTTATAAATAAATTCAATTCAATTCAATTTTTTTGATGAATAAAACCAATATCCTTGTTTGCCGGCGGACTGGCGGAAAACCTTCCAGTCTTCAATTATAAATCCGTATTTTATTTATTTATTTGTTACAATCACAGGTACCCAAACTTACCAAAGGGACAAACATACCAAACTTACCAATTATTTCCAAATTGAAAGTGTAAACTGCAAAAGTATGGAGGTGTAAAAACAGTGAACTATATGTTAACAGAGTACCAAAGTGATAACTGAAGGGACTGTAAGGATTCTTTGAAGAAAATTCACAAACCATTAAGTGCTATCATCATGTTAGGTAACCATGAAAACAACGAGCTTGTGCTTCGAGGAATCGAGCTGACAACCCGATTCTTGAAGAAGAATGGAAGAGAAGCAACTATCTACATGCGATAATCTACTCAAAAGAAGACGTCATGAGAATACGCTAAACAAAAAAGAACGTAGATATTGTAGTTCAAAAAACAACGTTTGCATAAAGTGTTAAAAGTCAATGACCTTACTCTTTTCCTCAGTAAAGATTGCGGCGACTCTCAGAAAAGAGCCAACATCCTGCAGAGCCTATTATTCTCAAGCTTTGCTGATGGGGTCGCCAACCCCTGTGTAGATAGACGACGCCAACCAAAAATGCGTTTTATAAATTTTTATTGCTGTAAATGATATTTTATTTGATCAAGTTTCCAATTATTTGACCTTCACCTTTATTCAATCATTCAACGCAATTGATACTTTCTCGTAATATGAATGGTTTTTACCATGTACTGGCAGTTTAGGCGTAAATTTATTATTAGAATATGGAAGAGTTTCCTGCAGAAGGAGCAATAAACGGGAAAATAAAGCGCTTAAGACTTCTTAATAGCTATAAAATATGAATAGTTTTTAAATAGTTTCAAACAAGGAAGCTTATTTGTGAAGCCATCAAAAAGGCACAAGTATATATTATGACATAAACGTATTTTGAAAGTGATATATAGATAATAAACTACCTCTACGAAGATATGATTGTGAGCATACAAGTAAAAAAAAAAGTTAATATTATATTATAAAACTCATTTTTATAATAGCAAATAATTTTGCACATTATAAGAGAACATATTATAATCAGACATATTAACCTACATATCCTTTTTCATGAAGCTAAGATCTACTTAGATTCAGCATCTATTAACGGCGGGATATCTTGTTCCCGGAAAAGATAAAAGTAGATTAGACAAAAATTTCGAAAAGTTGGGAGAAATTGTTGATGGACTCCGAGAGCAAAATAAGAATCGAATAATAAGAAAATATAGACATACACTTTTATTTTTTAATAATGAAATAAATTTGAGCAACTTTTGCGCAGTTTTGTAATGTATTTCTATGCTGGTTTTGAAGTTTGAAATGCAGATAAAATCCTTGTTTACATTTGAATGTCTAGCTCCTAAATTTCCTGCGTTTTTCGAATTGTTAGTAATTCATTTTGTTTTTGGACATCAAAACTTAAAACGAATAGAAATTATTCCATATATGAGTTCTATAAAGTGGCCTACTGGCCACTTTATAGAAAGAGTCATGTAAAATAGATCGTGATGCAAAAACCCTCTATTACTTCTTTAAACCAAAGTTGTGATTAGAAAGTAAGCTGCAGTACAAAAGAATTCCAAGAAAAAGAAAAAAAATGGAGAAACAACAAGTTCGTTTGTAAAATATTTTTTTGTAAAAAATGACATGATTGTTTCATAAATCTCTTCAAGACCGACTTATCTCTTCGGACAAGAGAGCGACGGGGTTATACAAATACTCTTTGCCACAACTTTGTTTAAAACCAAGTTGTAATTAGAAAGCCATCTGTATTAGCTAAAGTTAGAAAGCCAGCTGTAGCAGATGACAGTTTCATGGCTAAAAAAAAAAAAAAAAACATAGAAACAGAGATTTCACTGGTAAAATAATTTATAGTAAAAAAAAATTATACATGTAAAAAAAAAAAATATTGTTTTTATGTAAGAAAAATAAGATGATGCAAATGCTCTTTGCTACAACTTTGTTTAAAACTAAATTGTAATTATAAAGCTATCTGTATTAGTTGAAGTTAGAAAGGTAGCTGTAGCAGATGACAGTTTTATGGCTAAAAAAATAAAAAACATAGAAACAGAGATTTCACTGGTAAATATTTATAGTAAAAAAAGGGTAATGCACCTGCTCTCTACTAAAATTCGTTTAATCAATATGTAATTAGAAATACAGCTGTAATAGCTGTCTTTAGAACTCCGGCTGAAGTAGACGACAGTTTTATGACTAAAAAAAAAACAACAACAGAAAAAAAACAACAGAGAAACAGAATTTTTACTGGTAAAACATTTTGTAGAAAAAAAAGTGATGCGCCTGCTCTCTACTAAAATCTTGTTTAAATAAATTTTGATAAGAAATAAAGCTGTAGTAGCTGCAGTTAGAAACCCAGCTGTAGTAGATGACGGCTTTATGGCTAAAAGACAAAACAAAGAAAGTGATAGTTCATTTGTTAAAATATTTTGTAGTAAAAAAAGATAATACACATGTCTTCTACTAGAACTTCATTAAAACTAAGATGTAATTAGAAAACCAACCGGAGTCGCTGGAGTTAGAAAGCCAATTGTATTAGATGACAGTTTTACTGAAAAAAAAACCCAGAAACAACAAGCACAGACAAGCACAGAGTTCGTTTTGAATATTTTGTAGTAAAAAAATACAAGGTGATGTGCATGCCCTGTGTTACAACCTTGTTTGATACTAAGCTGTAATCGGAAAGCCAGCTGGAGCAGCTTTGGTAAGAAAGTCAGCTGTGGTAGGCAACAGTTTTATGGATAAAAATAAAACAAAACAAAAACAAAAAATAAACAAAAAAACAGAGAGTTTATTTGTGAAATTTCGTGTAGTAAAAAACAGGATGATGCGTATACCCTCTAATAGAACCTTGGATAAGACCAAATTTTAATCAGAAAGCGAGCTGAAACAGTCAAATAGATTAAGAGTCAGCTGCTGCAGATACATTTTTATGGGTAATAATAGAAAGAAAAATGGGAAACAGAGAGTTCATTTGTTAAATATTTTGTACCTTTAAAAAATTTTTCTTCCTTTTACTTGCTTAACATTTCCCACTAAAAAAAAAACATTTAAAAAAGCTGAAATATTTGTCTCTCCAGAAATTGCGCTTCGTTGTTTGTCCAGTCTTGCCGTTCAATTTTGTCTAATTCTCGAGATTGTTGATTGTCAAACAGTTCATGGTAACGAACTGCAGTAAGGAGCGACCCAGGTCAATAGTAACCAAAACTCTAAAGAATGGATTATATGAAATGATAATTACTTCGTATATGAAAGGGGCTTCTTCCTCATCAACGCCCCGCTCTTTACACTAAAGTTTTTTACTGTTTTAAAAAGAAGAGTTGAGAGAAAGAATCAAACTTTAGCGTAAAGAGCGGGGCGTTGATGAGGAAGCAGCCCCTTTCATATACGAAGTAATTTCTGTTTGTTTTAAGTTTTAATGTCGCTCCTTACTTTCAGTTAAAAAAAACTTGTTTTTTTTTATTTAATTATATAATAACACTAGCTGTTAGGGTGGCACTTCACGCCCCCCCAAGCCCCCCCGCGCGCGTAAGTCTTTACGCGCCATATTAGTTACGCGCCATTGTAGTTGTGTCCCTGTGTCCCATATATGTTTTTAACTACGTAAAATATGCGAATATACAACATTCTTCGCTGTCCCATTGTCTGTGCATATAAATAGATTGTCAGGTTTACTGACTCTTGAACATGAAACATATAATTGTCCATGGGAAAAACAATCCGTATTCAGATCTATACCTCATTATTCTAATGATGTGTACCTGTTTCCCGGTCGTCATTTATATTCCCTGTGTCCCGGTCGTCATTTGTGTCCCGGTGTCCCGGTCTGTAATTTCTATTCGAACAATCCCTGATTCCCTGTCGTCATTTATATATCCCGCCTGTGCCCCGGCGTCCCCGTTGTAGTTGTGTCCCTGTGTCCCGGTCGTCATTTATATTCCCTGTGTCCCGGTCGTGACTTGTGTCCGGGTATCCCAGTCTGTAATTTCTCTTTGAGATTCCCGGTCGTCATTTATATTCCCTGTGTCCCGGTCGTCATTTGTGTCCCGGTGTCCCGGTATGTAATTTCATCAGTTGACAAACATGACGTCAGTCGACAAACAACTTCATGACGCATACAGCTCAATCCTTATAATGACGTCAGTCGACAAACATGACGTCAGTCGACACACAAACATGACGTCACTCGACACACACACACACAGACAACTTATTTTTATATATATAGATAACTTCTTTGACTTTTGTTTCATGGTGAAAGCTAGCCCAAAATGGGAAAAATGGAAATGAAAATGTCTTTTTTCACAAAATAGAAAAGGCACTTAATTTCATTTTTCCCTGACTTTTTCACGGATGGAAAGATTTCTTCCACAACCAATAGCCTTACAACTAAGCTAGCCTGTTGTAGTGTTTTCCAACAGGCTATTAAGCAAAATTTGGTAGTTAAGTATTATACTGACCACACTCAAGAAGTAAAGCTAGGTTAATATCAATGAAATATACAAAGACATGATAAAAATATAATACTTAAGTACAAAAATTATGGAAACTGCAACAGAGAATTATGGAAAACAGGGAGCCAAGAACGAATTTTATTAAATACCTAACCTAACCAACTCTATATATTGTATATTCCATTAAAATATACCTCCATAGTAGTTTATCTCTCCCAGGCTAAGCTAATTATCTTCGAGTGCACACAGAGAAACGGTTTTACAACAGATCAAGAATAACGACGTAGTCGCTACAATACACAAGTGTCAATTTTTATTTAATTTTGATAGCTAGTCCCAAAAGGAGAAGGGAAATAAAAATTTTCTTGTTTCGCAAAAGGGAAAAGGCACCTGATGTCATTTTTCCCTGACTTGTATGGGAAAGATGGCTTTCCACAATCAATAGCTTTACAACTAAGAAAACCTGTTGTCGTGTTTCCAACAGGTTGTTAAGCAAAATTCGAATTCTTGTTTGATGAATTCGCATTGTTCTGTAAGTCAAGCTTTCAACCTATTGATTTCCAGCTTACCGTACAGTCACGCATATTAGTAATTCTTTTTCAATTGCCATACGTTTTCTTTCGATACTAAATCCCGTCTTTCCGCAATAATTCAATTGCCGCTTTTATAAAGGTTGTAAATTACGATGGGGGTTGCACACTGTATCTTGTGGGTGTAAATAAGTCTATGCCTATACCTCTATACCCAGTACCGTGTAACCAGAAACTGATTTAAATGTGCCGTAAGTTTTCTGATTAACCTTATAATTGGATAACTAAGATATAGATACCTTTAGAATAAGAATTTCAATCTGAACCCAAACATAACATTCACTTGCGACTCAATTGAACTTACCCGCACACCCTGTAATGGTCACATATAGCCTGAATTGTTTATATGCACTGAATATTCTGGTTATCACTTTTTTTCAAGTTGATTTAACAGTTTATCAAAACAATGCAAAATTAGTGCAAATATACAATTCAGGCTATATATTCGACCCAGGGCCATATCCAGGGGAGGGGCTAACCAGTTTGCCCACCCGCCCCAATTCTTGTCTGGCTCATAAGGAAAGTAATAAAAATGGTTATAAACAAAATTTTTATGTATTTTAATTCTGATTCTAAAGGTATGCTTATTTCTCATCTATCTCAAAACTCAGTTAATTGGAAATTTTACCAAAAATGCAGCCAAAAAAATCCTCGAAGGTGCAAAATTCACGAAAGAAACACTCGCTCTATAACGCGCTGATAAAAAAAACATCAAAGACACAACCATCTGAAAAAAGCTAAAAGGGAGTAACTACGCCCCATATGGTAGTATGCCTCAATATCATGCACTCCACTGCTCTATCCTTCATTGCCTTCAACGAAAGAGAAAAAAGAGGAAAGCTGCCACAAACTTCTGCCGTAAAAAACAAGCTTGAATTCGATTGGTTTATTTTTGTGATGCATTTTCACAAACTTCTGGAGAGATAATTCCATATTTCTTGATTTAAAAAACATATTTTTGGAGAGTCAGTACCAAGAACAAAAAGTTCATGAGTCACATCATCTTTTAGGAGTGAACTGTTTATTTCTCTGCACTTGAACCCCCTTAAATGAGTTCAAGTGTTTGTGTAGCTCTATTTCAAAAACCCTTGGTGGGACCCTCGCTCCTCCTTTCATCATTCCTAAGTCCAACAGAGCTAATAGCAATTAACAGTAATAACTTCTTGATTAAGTGCAATTATTTTGTTCTATTGAACGTAGTTTGAGAATCAAAACGAAATTCATAAAAAAAAAAAAAAAAAAAAAAAAAATAACCTTACAACCCCACAGAGTCTTCGAAACTAATCAAAAATATTGCTAACTCACTCCGACAGATAAACATAGCAGTAATATTCTAATCCTAAAAGATAGAAAAAAGGATTATGGTATCTTGGGAGGGGTTAAAGAGGGATCGTTACAACAGATTTGGATGGAGAAGGATCCTGTGTAACTGTGTTGGCCTCAGGTGGCTTGGTGCTGCAGTGAGTTGTTAGCAGTGGTAGTAAAAGGAGGAATTGCAGCTTATTAAGCTTTGAACAACCCAGTTTTCTTTTCTACACTATCTTCTTTTTCTTCTTCTTCTTTATTTTTTTCTTCTCTTCTACAGTTTTTACTTTTTTCTTTTTTTTTGTTTGTGTTATATTTAGTATAAAATAAACATTTATAATGACGAAGTAACTAAGAAATAGGCATACCTTTGGAATCTGAATTTCATCCTGAATCTGAATATAACATTCAATTGCCTTGGGAATAAACTCCCCCTTCTCTTAATGTGCAAATACATACCCTGAATTGTATATATGCAATGAATTTTAGGGTATTTTGACTAACTGTTAAATCAATTTGAAGGAAAGAGTAACTTACGGAGAATTCAGTGCATATACTTAAACTATGTATTTGCATATAAGGAGGGGGTTAAATTCACTTCCGAGGGAAATGAATGCTGTATTTGGATTCAGGATAAAATTCTGATTCTAAAGGTAGGTCAATTTCTTAGCTATCTCATTAGGAAGCTAATCGGAAAATTTCCCCAATAAACAATTAAATATTCTAATAGGTTTCATCAGGGGAGTAATTTGCTATGACGCAGGAGGTTAAGTCCTCCCAGACTCTAGTTATCCCCCAGCTGAAATTTAGTTTTTTCAAAACTCTTGTCAAGACTAAGATAAGCCTGTAAAATTCAAGCATCCAAAGAAACGGTTCAGTTTCTAGGCAGTATATCTTTGCCTTTATAGTACTGTATCGCTCATTTTACAATTTTCACTGTCATTTCCAATTGATTTGGGAATATTGGCTCCAACGTTGCCCCCCTCCCCACGATATTTACGAAATTATGCCACTGGGTTTTATTAAGCGCCTTTGAACGTAATTCAGTAATTGGACTTGCCTATTGAACGCCAGGAGCACAGCTCCAGCATTTCTAATGGGGGGAGGGATCTACGTCCTAAGAGTCAAGGGGCACGGGCTACTTAATAATTTTTCTCCAAATTATTGGGGTGAGAAACTATCCCCCCCCCAAACGACACCACTGTTGAACGCCAAAATTGATAAAAATCCTTTCAAATAAGCTTCTTAAGTCCTGGTGTATACAAAAATAGTAAAGTATAGTATAGTATAGTTTACTATATTTAATAGTAAAGTATAGTATAGCTGGTGTATACAAAAATAGTAAAGTATAGTATAGTATAGTATACTATATTTAATAGTAAAGTATAGTATAGCTGGTGTATACAAAAATAGTAAGTGAGAAGCTCCATGCGTTTACAAAGCGGGTACAAATCGCCGTTTTCTATAGTCGGAAAAGCGTCTTATTAATCCTAATTGTTAGTTTGAGGAAGCGAGAATAAGAGAATAAAAAGTCAATCGACATTTATCGACCACAAGTGCGTATTATATGTAATAGGACCATGGTTCTTTGAATTTTTGTTTTTTGCTATGCGATTAGTATTTTTATATCGCGTTGTTAAATAAGGCGTGTAAAATACCTTTTTTTGTTTCCTGGGAAGAATTGGGCATTTGAGTGGAATAAGAGTCGTTTATTTTAACGAGCTGGTATACCCTGGGTTTAGCCAAGAAAAAAAACTATCCATTTTTAGATATGTGAAATTCAATAGTGAAAGTTAGTTAACAGAAGTATTTCAAACGCGCATTTAACAGTACGACGACTAAAATAAAAATTGTCAGGAATTTGGAAAACACAATTCTTAAATAGTTTAAAAAGTCAGCCATATTTATAGTAGCCTACATAGTTATCAGAACTGAATTCATTTTTGGTTTATAGTTATTGTGTTCAGCGTGAAACCGGAGAAAAAGTCGTGGAGCTAAAGCCGAAGTCGATAATAACCTAATGCTAAGGTGTATCAATGCTGAGGGGAGAGGCAGGGGGGCTATGCCCCCTAGATTTCGAGGGTATTCTCACTGAGAAATGCTAGTAATATATTTTGACCCCCTCCCCTCATTAAACTCTTGCGAATTGGCGACACTAAAAGGAATTAGAAGAACGAACGGGCTTTTGTAACTTTTAAATCAAATACTTCTGGACTATCACTTTGACATTTTACCAATCCAAGTACCTGATTATTATTTGAGGGTAAGAAAATACAGGCGCTTATATAGGGGTTCATTACGGGGATGGGCTCCAGAGAAACCTGTTTTAGGAATAGAGACAAAGGTGTGTTTCAAAATTGAAAGGAATCGGACGTCAATCCTCTTATTACTTCAAGAGATGATGCCAAGGGCAGGATTGAGGTAAAAAACATTAAAAATAAAATAATTCAATCAGGCATTTGGAATCCCCCCCCCCCCGACAACCCTGCTATTATGATCAGTGATTTGGCTCGTTCGATTAAGAATTAGTAACTCCTATTATTAAAGCTCCAAATGGCCTTTGACTTTAACTTTTGACTTAGGTTAACATATTAAAAATATAAACCATTACGGATATAAATCACTGCGCTTGAAAAAAAAATTAATTTTTGCTAACATGTACCGATTACCTGCATTAACATTTCTAGAAGCATCCTAAACTAATAAACTAATTAAAAAAAAAACAATAAAGAATCACCTTCTCTCAAACACCCCCAAGGTAACAAATACCATCCAAATACAGCTAAATTCATCCCTTCAACCCACTCCTCTCCCAGCCCTATAGCCCACTCATCCCCTCCCCCCCAAAAAATATTGCCTAATGTATTAGGCCTGCTCAATATAAGTATGGTTATCTTTGATGGGGGCGGGGGGGGGCTGAATTTAGAGCATCTCTGTCTTTTACGATTAATACTTCTAATATAACCCACCAAAGCAACAAGTTGTCTGAGGCAAACACAGCTGAACGCACTTCTCGGCTCTAATCTCCTCATATCTTTACTCGCTTCCGTGGAGTTCCTACTTCTCTTAGACCCTTTCTTATTACTTTTTGCTTTCCCTTCAAAAACGTCCTGCTTTTCGTTTGACTCAAAATGGGTTGTTAAAAAGTACGATTTTGGCCAGCCTACCCGGTAACCCATCACTCCCTCCGGAAACAGTCTTGGTGATAGAATTCTGAAAATTTTCTAAGTTTAGGTTCTATTTTGAATTAACTAAAGAGCTGTTCAGTGCACATTATCTTGCTTTTTCTAAAAACTATCAGATAGGTCAATTCTTTTTGGTGAATAAGCTATGAATTTGTTTTTTCTTTTTATAAACTTATCAAACTAATTCGTTCGAATATTACAAGGAAAAGTGTCGTATGGGGTTCAAAGGACCTGAAAAATATGCAAAAAATAATTGAATTTTAGGAAAAATAAATTTATTAGTACATCGTTAAGCTCTTGAGATTATTGTTTTTGGAGGGGGAGAAATTGGAATCTTTTAATCCTCTGCTTTGAAAAACCTCCCAATCCGTCACCTCCAAAACCGTATAATGTGCATCAGACAGAAGTAGGGCAAAGACTTGGTAATTAATTTGGGGGGGGAGCAGTCGCCGACTGAGCAAAAATTAATGTTTGTATGAAAAGTGCGCGGAATTATAGGACAATCTAGAAAGTCATTTAATTTTATCAGAAACCAGACTAGAGCCCCCTCTCCCTACATAAGTCCCTGAAGTAGGCCAAACCAAAGCCAAGTTCTTAGGAAAATATGAAATTAACTTACTGCATTGTTATGTTATAAGCATGGTTATGTTATGACTAGAAGTTGAGACATTGTCAAACTTTTTCATGGAAGTGAACTTGATATCAGAGTTAAATACTAACTACCAAAGTTGTATCCAGGATTTTTGTTAAGAGGGGTGGGTGACGAAAAACTTAATAAAACATATTAAAAATATGTTTATATGCATTTGTGTTACTCTTCTACATGTCGGACAAAAGTTCGGGGGAGGGGGGTTGCAAACCTGATAACCCCCCATGGATGCAGCCTATTTGACAAGTTGACAGAAAAAAGAAAATAGATAATAGAACTTAAAAAAATGAATTAATTTGCTCTCTGAATAAGAGTTATGAAGCATATAAACGGAATTGATTCATGGCTTGAGAGGACTAATTGACTATTTGCTTGTCCAGAAACAAGCTTAAAATTCCATAAGGCAACCTAAAATGTACCCTTCGCTCCAACGCGTACCGTCTCTGAAAACGCTCCATAATGTTCAGGTGATAAAGGTAAAATATCGACAGTCGCTTATGGTACTCTTACCGTAAAAGGTACAATGATGGAATTCTGGTGTTAAATTTTTCTGTTTTTTTTAAGTAAAAAAACAAAAAAATGGTGTAAATGATTATTAAGTGATTTGAATTTCTAATGAAAGTTGAAAAAAAGGGATGTGTCACAGTGAGGATAATCGAAATCGGTTTTATGATAGTGTTCGAAACCTACTCCCTTATAGGCAAGACCCAATGCCGGAAAAGGAGTTCAACACATGAACTTAAAGAGGTTAGTTTGTTGTCTGTTTGCTGTTTGTTTGGGAGGGGGGGGGTTAAATTCTAGTTCAAGGGTTTTTGTTGATCTTGGATAGTAGTGAAGCTAGGTAATTAAAATTCGGAACAATGGATCCTGTGCCTTAGTGGTCCCCAGGGAAGGTGTTTTAAAGTACCAGCCTCTACTCCCTCCCAAGGCTATTGACATATGGTGACCTTTTACGATCTTTGTGGTATAAAAGTGAATTCTTGCAAAATAAATCTTCTGCTCAAATCAGGTACAGAAAGTGATTTGAGCCTCATACCTTTGCTCAATCCCTATTTGTAAGATTTAAAAATCTGCAATTGTTTTATTTAAGGAAAAAAAAACTTGGTTTGGCTTAAAATTGTATTGAAGTATCAGGACTTTTATTGTCAAAATTATAAAAAAAGATATTGAAAACTCAAAATTAAGGCAAATTTTTTGGTCAGAATTCAGACAGCATCTTACCGGGATATATTTTGAATCGTGTAGCCATTACTGAAAAATTCATTCACCTAAGTCAACTACTTTCCAAGATAACCAGAAACCCCTAAAATAGAATTTTATCTTTTTTGTGTATCTAGTACTAAAATAATTTCCTAGTCAGGATAGCTATGGTGACTCGATGATCGCCAAAGTAAAAAAATACCTGGTCAAATACAAAGTCAAATACAATACCTGGACTCTATACGGAATCCAGGGTTCCGGAGTCCAGATTCCATATTCCAGGGTATTGGGTATTGTAAAGTTCGGGAAGGTGTTTTACAAAAGAAACTCAGTCCTATGTTTGATTAAAATCACAAAAATTGGCTTAAAATCAAGGCTGTAGCCTATCGAGGGGGGTTAGGAGGTTTGAACCCCTCTCCGAATTGTTTGTCCGACTCGTAAAAAACGTAACAACAAATTTTGAATGTGTTTTTAAAGTTTTTTTGTAACCCCTCACCCGAAAAAATTCTTTTGTACCCCCTCTCCCCCCCAAAAAAATCCTGGATGCAGACCTGCTTGGCCAAGACCAACAGTCTAAAGAGAAACAGGCTATTAAGAAACCTGAATTTCCTTTTTTATAAAGCTAAGAAAGGTACACATTTTCTGTCTCTCCGGAATATTTAACGCATTACAAGTACGGATGAAATAGACCTAAAAGCTTGAAAACACCTCCCAGGCCCCCTCATTCGGGTGGCAGATTCATTCCTGAAAGTTTCATTTACCTAGCCCAAGAACATAAAAGGCCAATAAATCAAACTCATCAAATATTATCCAATATTTTTGATTATGTTGTTTGGTACTGGTGAGTTAATTTTTGGGATCCGACGGGGTAAAAACCCGACGGTGAAGTTTTTTCAACCAAACATACCGAGATAAAATGGCTACTTCTTAATGAGATTTGTTTCATAGCCATGGCATCATTGAAACAAACGGGCATCAGTGGTATCAATTCGTTGAAATGTAGGGGGGTATTTATTAAAATCTAAGGGGGGGGGGGTAATTTTGTTATTTCCTCATTTTTCTAAAGAAAATGCAAAAATATAATTTTTTGTGAAAATGCCAAAATAGGTTATCTTTCTAAATCTATGGTGGCCAAAATTGGGGGGGGGGAGAGAAATAAATGACTTTCAATAATTACTTACAGGATTCAATAAATACAAACGCTGTTTTATTAACTTAAGCCACGAGCTTCTAATTTTTATTCATTTTTAGGTTCTCCTTTTTAGAGACCACTGTGCTTTTTTTTATAAAAATATAATTTTTAGTCTCTAATTTCTAGATGTTGTTTAAACTTTTTCGACCAATTACGTTAATCAAAACTTCCGATTTTTTTATAAGTAATTTTTTGGAGAACTTTTTAAAGACTAGAGACATACAGCCTCTAATTGTATTCATTTTAAAACCATTTATCCAAATCAGGCACGTACCTAATTTTTTTTTACTGGGGGGGGGGTGAAAGTTTTGCTATAGTCTTCCAAAAGCGTGCAGTTTTCACGACTATTTATAAACAGTGCATATTTTATCCACTTTTTTGACATATAGCACCATCCTCTAAGCTTGCTACGTATTTGCATACCCCTAATCAGTTCCTTTTTTAATTCAATACAGTCACTTCCTTCAAAAAAAGATAAAAATACGCTTTACTTTTTTGCAGCATTATCGGTGTGGTAACCAAGTAAATTTTTATTGTCATCAGCCTGCCCGTCGCAAGACTACAAGTTACAAATACCATTTGGTAGTTAAGAAATGGTATACTTTGGGTTCGGTTAAGATGTACCCATATTCGTGACATTATAGCCCCCTTTAGCTAATTTGACGTCACTGTGTCAACCTTTTTATGAGGTTCTTGAAATACCTCTTGTCTTCATCTTCTGACAAGAATTTCTTGTTGAAAATTGTCAAATAAAAAAGAAGGAACAGTTTGGTGATTTATTTATTCCAACAGTATATATCTATTAAAGGTATTATTATACCTTTTATTAAAGTATAAAAGATATTATGGAGTATAAAAAAAACATAAATATATAAAATACTTTAACGCAGTCAAGAAAGACTACACAGTATATAAAAAAATACAACATACAAATAGCTTGTGAGCTTGTCCATCTATAAACTTCTTTTAAATTATCTGAAATGAAAGGGCTCATAAAACTTCTTTTCTGCCACTTCAAATTATGAGCGACATCCTTAAGTCAGTCCTCTACTCTCACTCCCCCCAAAAAAAACAGGTTTTTAGGTGAAAAATTACTGTTTAATCGAAACGAGTGAGACCGAATGTCAAAATAGATCTTTTAAGACACGCTGCATGTGATTTTGTAAACTTATTTTCATGTGATTCTTATCAGCAATCGTATATATTAATGAAGTTCTGTGCTTAATATGTTCCAGGTACTCACATTTTTTTTTCTGAGTATTTGTAAAATAAAATCGGCTAAATAAAAGGGGAAATGTATCTCCCGGTGGTATAAAATTGATAACACATCATTAAGGTCAGTTTTGTCACCAGCATTTTGCCTAAAATCCTGTTATTTTCCTTTTTATTTTTACAAAATATATAATATATTTTTATATTGTTATATTTTTAGTTGTAAAACACAAAAAGCTTACAATTAAGATAAAAAAATGCTACGCCTTCTAAAAAAAGCTTTCTTTTCAAAACCCCGTCTCCGAAAAAAAATTTTGCAGGTCTGCCTAAGAGTATTATTGTGTAAGGGGTGTAAAAAAAATAAGAAAAAATAATGGGTGTAAAAATACCACAAACGATATTACCCTTTCTAAAAATAAAAGAAAAACTCCGTCCCCCCAAAAAAAAATTGCAGGCCTGGCACAAAATATTTTGATGTATAAAAAAACACACATACCAAAAAAGATGCTACCCTTTCTGATTTCTTTCAAAACCCCCTTTTCCGAAAAAATTATCTAAAGGGGTGTGAAAAAGATTACAAAAAAACGCTGCTCAAGTGCGCCTCTCCTTGGATTATTCGCTCAACAACCTTTGCTTGGCTTCTTAGCTAATATATTACCATCAATGACATTTCAAATTGGTTTCAATAATAGTGTAGGCTTGTAATTTAAAAAGCAGCATTTGAATGAGTTAACTTAGTATCTGATTGTAAGCGTTATATATGTTGTTTAGGATCATAAGTCCTGCTTTATTTAGCAGTTCGTCGCAGGATATCAGCTCATTTGATTAAGCCGTATGATTTTTTCGGTAATTATTTATGTCTGTTCACTGGGAGGTATTTACCAATACGGTAAGCTTATTCGTGATCTTATGATTATTTAACCATGGGGAATCTTTTAAAGTTATTTTTATCTGTTTTGATAGTAGTAATTTTTACTGCGTGATTAGAACTATTTATAGAAACTTTAAGCTTGAAATTTTAGCTGTTATGGTAAAGATCCGCTGCGGCAATTGTGGCCAAATGAATTCTGTTCTCTTCCTTGCTTACAGAAATAGTTAGAAACTGTATACGTTGATATTAAAATTGTCGTCATTGTTTCTAGGAATTCCAGGGGGACAAACTGGGCAGAAGCAAATGCACCCAAAATTCTTAGAAATACCCTTTTGGTATTTTGCATCTAAAAAAAAGAAAATCCTTGCCCCTCCTACATTTTTACGCATTGGTGCCCCTATGGATACCTAACAAAATCTTAAATGTATATTTTTTCATTATTGGACAATTCTGGACTGTATCATATTGCTAAGCAGCGTTCTAAATTCTGAATTTTGGACAAAAGGAAAAAAAAGGCGAGAAGGCTTAAGTACAAGAATATGGGAAGGTACATTTAAACAAAGGATACTATTTTACAAAGAAAGTTTATATCTGGCAAATAATAGAAGCTCAAAAGAATGTCTCTTTTTGATATAAATAATTTCTGAGACCACACTGGCTAATCATGACAAAACACAAAATTGCAAAGAAAAGAAGAACGAGGACAATAAACATCCAGTGAAAAAATTGAAACTTATGCAAATATTTCGGTCAAAATCTCCGCTTGACCGTCCTCAGTGCAGAATAAACTGATAAAAATATTTAAAAAAAACTAACCTTAAAACAAAACACAAAACTAAAATATGTGCTCTTTGCAATTTTGTGCTCTTTTTGATAGATTCCGTTATCGCTATCACAATTTCTGCTATCTATTCTTTTGGGCCAGAGAGTATGGAAAAGTGATAACTGACAAATTTCAGGGTCGAATCTTAGAAAATAAACAATCATTGCCATCTATTACATATCAACGGGTTGTTTCTCAGCAGAAACCGAGATAAAATACTAGCTTTAAGTCACCTTATTGGTTTTAAGGCAAAAATGCAAATAATGGAAATAAAAAAAAGGTCGAAAACAAAATAAAAACTCATTTTGTCAAAGGGGTATAAAATGTCAATTTTTACACATTATCTTATCCACTTATGGTGTATATAATAAACTAGTCCTGAGTATTTTATGTATAACCCACCAATGATGTCATTCTTCAGTATTTTGAGAATCGCTAAAATAACTTGTTTGCATGGCTTTTTTTTCAAAAGCTTTAATTTTCATTAATTACAATATTCCTGGTATGCTGTATTCAATTGTGCTAGTAAGTAAACACGGACTTATGAAAGTAAGTAAATATGAACCAGCATCAGCTACAAGATTGTGCGGATTAACACAGCACTGCTTCAAGATTTGTTGTGGTAATAATCGTATATTTTTTATCTGACCTCTAACTTGAAAAAAAAAAGTTTACGGGTGACGAATCAATATGTTTACCTGTTCTGTTATATGTTCACTCTGGGAGGTGGTAAGTAGTTAATTATATTTTACACATTGCAATATAGTCTACAAAAAAAAATTCGTAGACTGGGAGTGGCATTTGTGATACTTGTTTTGGGTATCAAGTTGCATCTCATGACTTGATACTAGCTAGTTCCTTGAATCAGAGTTCACATGCAGGTTCAGCAAGCCTTCATACCTAAACATGCATTTCTAGCCGTTCACATGGATCAGCATGAACGTCCAATCAGACATACATGTGAGCGCCACTCTTAAGCACATATGATAAATATAGTAATAAAGAAACTTCCCGTTTGGTAGAATTTGAAATCCTAGACATGGAATTTTAGACTTTAGAACTGGATTCTTAGCTGTAAGTTGTTGAAGCCCAGCACCAAATTTTATGCAAGTCTATCTAGACACAAATGGAAACACTGTTTGGTGCTTAAGTATTATCCCGACCACACCCAAGAAGTTAAGTTAGGTTAATCCTAATGAAATATACCAAAATGTGATGAAAATACAATACTTTATTAACAAAATTATGGAAACTAGAGAAGAAATTCATGGAAAGCAGGCAGTGTCGAACGCATTATGTTAAATACCTAACCTAATCGCCTCTTAATATTTAATTGAAATATACCAGAATTGTAGATTTTCTCAGTAGACTAAGCTAATTATAACCTACTGCAGACAGACAAACCGGTTTTTTTCAGATCATGCAGATCAAAATTCTCGAATGGAGTCGGGATACTATGTAAGTACCCGCTGCTTTAGGTGTTTGTGCTTTTCCTTTTATAATCCACATTTAATTGTTTTATATCTGTTTATCTGTCTTTCTCTTTTCATTTTGTACATTTTATCTTTTTTGTACTTCTAAGTTACGAAGTGAAGTGATGTAGTAATGTCAATAGTCAGTCCATTAATTCATTCATACAAGGTCTTTTTATAAGCTTAAGCTGGACGGTTTTATTTTATTTTTTGTAAAAGTGTAAATGCTCTGTAAATACTGTCTGAGAAATATGTAGAACTTGCAACGATTGGCTATAGCTGGATGAACGCACCTCTTCGTCATGTTACTGGAATAGTAAGTGATTAGTAAAAAGTCTTATTGATGGCGGTAGACTTTGAACCTGTGATTGTCTTCTTTCTATAGTCTGTTTTTTTTTTCTAAATTCATTACAAACTTTTGCTCTCTACATTATAAAAAATACCCAATAATTTCCTTTTTCCATGTTATTTATTCCTTTTCCTTTATTTAACCCCTAAGTGTGTTTTATTCAGCGATTTAATTCCTCTATAAATTCTACTAGTTTTAATTCTTTTAAACTCTTATACACGTTGACATATGAATTCATCCTTTTTCTCTGAACAATCTTACCATTTGTGTGTGTGTGTTTTTTTCTTAATTGGAATATGATATGCCCAATTGGGCATTTCATACTACGGAAGTGCCCAATTGGGCTCGTGATGGCATTTTTCAGAAATAAATCTTGTCCCAAGTATTTTATGAATAACCCAAGAAAATTATGAACAATCCACCAATACCAGATGTATTTTTTATCTGTTACGAATAAAGAATTAAATGAGAGGATGCATGAATCTAGACTGCTAAAGAAAAAGGCATGGAAAAAAACGATTGCCTAACATGAAACAATCGATTTCTTAGTTGGAATATGAAGTGCAAATTTGGCCCAATTGGGCTCGTGATGGACTTTTTCAGGAATAAATCTTATCTCACTCCTGAGCTCTTGATATTGTTGCTCTAACTTTTACTTTTTCTATATATTCCACCTATTTTTGTCTACGTTCTCCCCAGAAAAACAAATTCATACATTCTGCCTGGTCTTGAGCAGTGGCGGTTTTGGCCTCTCTTGCACCGAGGGCAAAATCTTGATTAGCGCCCCCCTCCCCTATCTCCCATGAAATCTTTAGAGCAAACTTTTAAAGAATGTCATTATAACAAATATAATTTCAATTAATTAATTAATTAATAATTTGTTATCTGAATTATTTGACAATTATTAGTTATTATACTTGTTATTATTTATAATTTTTTAAATTTATTTTTATTTTATTAATCAATTAATAATTTATTAAGTGTCTGCATTTGTTATCTAAAGTCTCTATTTTATTTTAATAAAAAAAAAATTTAAATTACGAAATGATTATCTCCGTTAGATTACGTATTAAAAATTTACACCCCCTAAAATTTCTGTGCCCGGGGCAAGTACTCCTCTGTCCCTCCCTTAAAACTGCCTCTGGTCTTAAATATTAGAGACAACTGTTAGGTTTATTTTATAGCAAATCTAAACATAAATGCTTTTTATTTAGCTTTAGTGGAAAACACATACACCTTGACGACAATAAAAAATGGAAGAATCTCTCATTAACGTACTAAAATTGGCTACATCCTGTGAACTAGAAATTGGTACAACCCCCCTCCCCCTGAAAAATATCGAAAGTACCCGCCCTCCTAAAGATTTGAAAAAGCTGGTGCGAAAACGCTCTTATATTCAGTTTTCTTTTGGCCAACATAATAGATTTGTTAACGTACTTCTTGAGATCATTAAAAATGCCACTGTATTCAACGGTCCTTTGACAACAAGGGTCGTTTTTTATCCAACAATAACTTAAAAAGCTTTTAAAATAAGTGCCACCTTGCTCCCATAAGAGATTGTTTCAACTGCTGATAAGTTACTTGTTTTGAGGTTAATTCAAACTTAAATCAAAAATACAATTAGTTAGACTTGCTTTGCAAATATGTGAAAATCGTTTCAGGTTTTTGTAAGACAGAAAAAGTGGTTTGACATAAGCTCTGGACTAAATGCAGATGATCTATTTCAGTTAGTTTTTTGGGTAGTTAGAACCCAGATGGATTATCGGAGCTTCTACTTTGGAGGATTTATCCTTTTTGAGGGATTTCTGACTCGGTTAGGGATTTATTATTTTTCAACGCGGACAAGAGATTACAAACATGTGAAAGTCGTTCCAGGTTTTCATAATCCAGAAACGATGGCTTGTACAGTGTTTCTACTTGGACAGAAATTAAACCGATATGTTGATTTTTACTGTTGGTATTTGCCCCTAAATCCTGAATTCCTACTGAAGCCAATTACAAATTAGTAAAAATCATGTAACAGTTAGAAAGTCGTGAGAATTCCGGGATTCTAAAAAGTCCTACTGAGGTCCAAAAATCCAGAATAGTGAAAACTCTTGCTTTGGAGTGAATACACATGAAGTTGGATTTCAGCAACGGTTTTAGGCCTCATAATCTGGGTTGGGGTATACCATAAAAATTTAAAAATACAAGACAAAGCGATTTAAGGTCAAAGATGTCAGAAAAACTTGGGAGGGGCAGCTCCCTCCTCCTTCCCGGGACTAGAACCACCATCGGGTCGGAGTTAGATAAAATAGATCTTCTTAGAGCTAGAAAAACAATTTAATCATAGTTTCTGCTTGGATGGGTTTTTGAGCTTTGCACGTGCAGCCTCTGCTGATATATTGTTATAATAGACACAGAAAGGGGAGGGATTAAGATATCTTAGGGGTGTGGTAATTCGAAATCTGATGTTCTTATGTTATTTCCATATTTTCTATGATTTTTCGTTTTCCTAATGATCACATAGTAGAACAAGGTCGTATCAAGGGCGGCGCTGGGTTTGACTCCCCCTGAAATATTTCTCCAAAAAATAACTTGTAAAAAGAAACAACCGCATGATGACTTTTGTAAAGCTTTTTGCAATCCCCCAAAAATACAACCACCCCCAACTAACATCCTGGATACGTTGCAGCCAGGTATCATAACGAGTAATTTCAATGCTAAAGTAATTATTCTGTAGAAAAAGAAACACTAATGCTTTATGCTACAAAGTGGCCTTGAAGTATTTTTGAGCTGAAAAAGTAATTTTTTACGTTGTTTTTAAGAAAGAGATATCATGAGAAGATTCAGGGGGGGGGGGTGTAAATTAACAGAACTCCTAAATAGTCTTAGCGTGGATTTTTTTTTCACACTTCGTTTGATCTTAAGTGACTGTCGTTATGCTCTTTTAACCTCACCAAGTGTTTTTAATAAGCAGTAAATCTTTTATTTTTTCCAAAAGATATCCATATCTGTCCATTATAAATATCTTTCCTGAATTCAGCATATTTTCGTCGTCATCTCATATTGTATATTGCATCAAATTACGTCCGCTCTTCATAAATTATAAACTGCATCTTCCACCCAGGGAAGCTGATCTTGAATAAAACAAGGGGTTTCACACTGCCTATGGAGTTCAGATTCATCCCTTCGCCTTTGCTTCAATCTCCACCTCACGTATCCATGACCCATATTTCGACTAGTTTTATGTCTATGCCCATGGAAGTAGAGTTTAGGACTAGTAGAGTCTAGGATTACTACGCCGGTCCTAGCTCAATTGTGCAGGTATACACAAAGCAGCTTATTGTGCAACCCCTTGGAACGGTGCGAGGGTGAGAAGAGGGATTGAGGGCTTATGGGTAGTACATGAATGATTAAACAGACAAGACCACCATCTGGGTTGATGCTCCCATCTCACCCTGACACAAGACATATGTAATCTAAGACATGATGGAATCTCTCAAATCCGTCCTCATCGATTTACAATGAAAATTCAGGTGATAATAACTTTGATGCTGGTTTTTATATCTCCCCCCGAGCCACATAAATGCAAGTAAAAACGGAGTTTATTCTTTTCTTGTTAAAAATTGAATAGAAGCGGGGACAAAAGCATCAAATTCAGACACAAGAAAAGAAAATGTCTCAGAAGGCTGAACCAGGACTGTGTGTCCGTATTTTAAGGTTAGGTAAATATTGATTTTTCGTACAGATTGTAATGCTCTCTTTCGTTCAGCTAAATATTAATTAATATCAATTATTAATATTATATATATATATATATATATATATATATATATATATATATATATATATATATATATATATATTTATACATATATATATATATATATATATATTAACACTTATAATATTATAATCAATTATAATATCATTATTATATACAATTTATTTATATATTATATATTATGAATTTTTTATTCATAATTATAAATTATAATATCTATAATATATAATCAATTATAATATCATCTATGAATATAAAATATTAATTAATGTTAATAATATTAATTGATTAAATATTATTAAATATCTTTATAAAAATTATCTTGTAGAAAGCTTAAGATGATATATGACTTTTTTGGCGCACAAATTAAGGAGATGTTTGAGTCACACAGCCATGTAGTTACACATAAAAATAAACAGTCCCCATCACCTTAGTCTAATGCACAAATGTGAGTCCAAGAATATTCCTTAGTTTATATTTGTTAAGGAATTGCTCCTCAGACAACATTTCCCATCCAAGACTTTAAAGAAAAAAATCACTTTTCAATTTAGCAATATTTTACAAGTATTTTGGTCACTACTCTGAACTAAATGTAGTGTTGCCACTCATATTAATACTGAATTGTATGGTATCGGCAATTCGATACTTTTAAGTAGTACTGATAATTTTAATACGTCAACGATTAATGTTTGTTTGAAACTTGTTCTCTGCCTTATCCAAAATACGGTCGACTTATTCACCAACAGTAAAACCAATTCCGTTTAACTAATTGCGTCAAAACCGTAAAACCAATTTTTAGCCGTAGTACGAAGTGGCCACTCTCGTGTCTAGAATCCGATCGCCTCTGAGATGCGAATATTTATCTCGCTAAAAAAAAAACAGTTCCCGAGAAGAAAAACGTTGTCAAACCCTTATTGAAAGTTTTGGCAAAATTAAAATGCAAAATTTAGTCTAAAAAGCAATATATCAAAAAGTGAGTGAATTTTTGTGGAAATAATGCTAATTCTTTTCAGTTACAAAGCTACCCATGCTGCGACGTATACGCGGTCCTCACGTTTCCATCTTTTAAAATATAAGCAAATGCGGAGACTACGGTTAGCCAAGTAGGAATTTATCAACAAGTCAAAGGAGAAACTTTAGATGCAAAAGAAAGATTATAAAATATGAATGGGAAAAACAAAAAGACGAAAAAAACGTAAAAAAATAAAAGAGATGTTCATTATAAGTCGAATCTTTGCAAATTTGAAATCCTGTAAATCCGATTCTTAATAAATTGAAATGTGAAGCCCAATTTTAATTAAAGTAACAAGTTGCATTTTATTTTTATTTTAGAAATCTAGACGTAGCGATGCCCAGCAAGTGGGTCAACTAGCGGTTAAACGTTTCTAGAAACAATGCTAGCTCTCTTCATTTTCAAGGCTAATGCCTACCCGTGTACCGAAGCTTATGCGATCCTTTTGTGTGTATCTCATACCATCTAAGCAATTGCACCGACTATAATTGATCAAATATAATGAAATATCAAGCTAAATCAACGGGTGAAACGAGAAACTTAGATAAAAAAGTAAAATTAAATGTGAATGGAAGAAATAAAGAGAATAAGAAAAATCATAAAATGTTTATTACAAGTCAAAATTTTCCAAAATTTTTCTGCAACCCAATACTTCAATAAATTAAAATCTAGAAACCAATTTGGATTCAAGAAGCAAGAATTCAATTTTTGGAATAAATTGAACTCTTGGTATAGCGACAACCAGCCAGAAGGTCAAAAAGCGATTGAACTTTTGTAGAAACAAAACTAGTTCTTTTCAGTTGCAAAGCTAATGCATAATTCTGGTGGGCAGTACTTGACTATTATAGAAATGAAGAAATTATTCAGCTTAGACAAGTTTACAATTTTATTTACTAGAATACATATGACTCTGCTTTATTCCCTATTTGGTCCCGTGACGTGAATAGTCGAGAATATAAACACTAGAAGTTGTGCATCAGCAAATACAGCTGAATAAAGTATGTAACTTTGATTCTGTGTTTACATATAGAATTTCTAATTACATATTTTACTAAGGGGTATGCACAAAAAGGATAAATTCGTATGAGATGCATTTATGTCGGTGGACGCATTACATGTCAAGGGGCTTAGCACTGGATAGCTCCGGGTACTAAATATTATTGAGGTAGGACTGGAAGATCAGAAGAAACTTACAAAATGAAGACCACACAAGTATCAAAAAGAAAACACAGTAACGCAACGTCATTTATTGTTTTGCGATTGGGGTTCCTTTTTGAGCCTACTCAAAACGGCTGCATTATTGACTTTAGAGGCATTTCTTAACAAAGGCCAAGAAAGAAGAATTCTTATATAAGAAGATCTTGTAGTACAATGTCATCTATCCTACTTAACCAGTCAAGTTTATCCTAAGCTAACTTAGGCCTACTTTGTGTGGGCTGGGTCTTTTCGTAAATGATTAAAAAAATCCAAATTAATTTTAGCTCTAATATTATAAAATCAGAATTTCTTAACAAAGGCCAAGAAAGAAGAATTCTTATATAAGAAGATCTTGTAGTACAATGTCATCTATCCTACTTAACCAGTCAAGTTTATCCTAAGCTAACTTAGGCCTACTTTGTGTGGGCTGGGTCTTTTCGTAAATGATTAAAAAAATCCAAATTAATTTTAGCTCTAATATTATAAAATCAGAAATGAGTCATACCAATTTTTCATTTGAATTTTTTTCCACTTTTCTAATGAAGTTGCCGGATACTACACTGTTAGTGGTGCTTGTAGTTTTTAGTCCCCACCTCCCAGCATTGAGTCTAATTTGGGAGCCAAGGCCGTGTTCAGGATTTTCACTCAGGGGGCTCTACAACAAAAACCTTACGAAATGCATCAAAGTTAGTTTATGTATATCTTTGTCATTTTATTCGAATCAGAAAAAATTAAGGGGGGTACCCTCTATGGAAAGGACAGTTGTTGGGAGCACAATGATTATCTATTTATCCCTTTTCTCTAATTACTTTGAGTTCAGTGTCCAAATCACGACATTTATTACTGTACATTTTTGGCCCGACACATTTGTACATTTGCATACGAAAACTGCATAAAGGTAATCGAAGATTTTCCCTTCCCAAAACAATTTGAGTCATAGCCCCACCAGACAAAGTTTCTAGGTATCAAAGGCACCAATTCAAAAAAATTTAGGGGTGGAGGATTTTTTTTTTACCTTTTTTAAATGAAGACACAAAAGTTCTCTTTTTAAAATAACGGGGCGGGGGGGTAATTTTTTTCGAAATTATTTAATGATAATTTCAATTGTTTCTAAATCTAGCTATTGACTACACGCTCTCCCATCCCATTTACACCCCAGCTTAATTCTATAGCACAATAACAAGGCACATTCCTCTTTGCACACATCAACTCAGGAACACGGGGACGTAATAAAACAATGCTTGAATATATAACTGTCAAAAAAAGGCATCAATCTATTCATAGATTTTAAAGTAAAAACAAAGTCTGACCATATATCTTTCATGTTTTGCATGTTTCAATCAAAGAAAAATTCAGTAGTTCAAAAATATTTTGGTTTAAATCATTTGATGAAACTAGCCAATAAAGATCTCCAGCTATAAATAAGACATCTCTAATCAACTGAGCATGCATAAATTTGTCACTGAAAAACGTTTCAATGTAATTACCTTCAGGATGAAGCATATATCCTATCAAAATATTTGAAAGTAACCCGTCAAACAATATTGTATGCCCATTCATTAAATATTCTACTTTCGAAGATGGCGTTTTTTGTTTAATTGCTTTCTTTAGATACAAATTTGTCACTAAAGGGCGGTTTTCGCAAACTTGGAAAGCCGAGGTTGGATTTTTGCGGGTGAATAAGGACAGTAATAACTTTCCATTCGAGTTTTTGCGACTGAAAACGCGTTCCATTTTTTTCTGAAAGTGAATCCAAACTGATCATGGAAAGTAAAGCTGGAAATCACGGTTCTGGCGTAATTTTCAAATAGGCTGCAGAATATGAAAGCATATGGGTACAATAAAATTAAATAAAATGGCTATATTATAAAAAAGATTTTTTTGGCACGAGTGAAGAGGGCCATTTCTTATTTCAAAGAGCAGGTATGCTAGAGAGTGGTCCTTAATTCAAAATCTGGAAGCCAGGGTTCTAGAAAATCCAAGATATTAGCCACCAACCTTGCTGCTTCTGTAAGTATGCTTTCGCATCACCCATGACACTTATTACTTCGATTATTTACATCCATGCTAAATATACTCAAATCTTCCACTATAACAGACGTGTTCGACTAGTTTTCGTGCTCCAAGCGTCAACTTTGCTTTCCATTTTATCGTTTTTGCTTTCCAGCAGATGTCAAGACATGCGACAGGGCAGAAAATTGTTTCCGGGAATGTCGTGAAAACGCTTTAAAAAAAAATTCATATGCAATCGCCCAAATTGAGATCCTGCGATAAAATACCCTAGAGGAAAAAGAGGAAAATGAAGTGTCAATTCACAATGGAATAGGAATATTTCAATGGGAGAATTTAAAAATACTTTTTGTAAAATTGTATTTGACGATCTTTATAATTTAGCTCAGTAGCTACAGGGTGAAGCATATACCCTATCAAAGTATTTTTATATACCCCATAAAAAATTCGAGATTTACTGGCTTGTGTGCTTCTTCGTGAAATGTTCTGTATTCAAAGCTGAGCAAAGATGACTTTTGTGTTTAGTTGCTTTCTATAGTGGCAAACCGCACTTAAAATTAGAATTTAGCTCCGTAGCTGGAGGGTGAAGCATATACCCTATAAAATATTTGAGATTTACTCGCTTGTGTGCTTCTTCACGAAACGTTCTGCATTCAAAGCTGAGCAAAGATGACGTTTGTGTTTAGCTGCTTTCTATAATGGCGAATTTCTTACTAAAAAACTTTCATATGGAATGAGGCAAATTGAGATCCTACGACAGAATAGCCTACAAGTGAAAAAAAGCAGATGAAGCGTTATAACTCGTTGGAATAGGAATATTCCAATGGAATAATTTTAAAATCCTTCTTGTAAAAATGTATTAGGTTATCTTTACACTTTGACTCAGTAGCTACGGGTTGAAGCATATGTCCTATCAAAATATTTGAGAGTAATCCGTCAAATAATATTGTATCCTTTTTCATTAAACATTCTTCATTCAAAGCTAACCAAAGATGGCGTTTTCATTTAATTGCTTTCAATAAGTTATGCGCAAGAATTATGAAATACGCCAGGGAATCTCAGAGATATGATGAAATTCTAGGATAAAAATTTAGAAATAATGTCAATCTTGACTATCATAAATTATATCAATGGCCAAATCGACTGTATTTGTTACCTAACATAGATTTCAATTTTTCCAACTTTTTATTATTTTGTCAGTCGTATTCAATTGGTAATAATTTCACAAGTTGTGTTGGTGTAGGCTAATGATTCTTCTTTTCATTTATTAGATTTAGCACCAAAGTCTGAGCTAATTTCTACTTATTACAATGGTTTATTTAAGCGATAATATCTTTGAATTTAGGTAATGATTTAAAATTTATTTTTTATTTAGATATTAAATGTCAAAGCATCCATTAGGATAATTCATAAATGTCCCCGCCATAGGCTTTTCGTTACCCTAATAAACGACCCGTCCCACAAGTTAGACTTAATAATAAATGGAAATTAGCAGCAAAATGTTGTCGTCAGTTACGGATTTATGCAATATTCTGCTTTTGAGGAGGGGCTCAATGACAAAAAAAATTGACAAAGAGTGCCCGAAAATTCGATAAATTTGGGATTCCAGAGGTTAATCCAGATATTGAAGTCCTACCCCTGCGTATGTCCCTGCCAGTGGTGCAATCCAACGCACGGTTTTCCATACCCTAGGGGGCTAGCTTTAACGACTGAGTTGCAACAGCTGACTACACAGCTAAAGTTTAATTTTTCCAATTTAGATGCTCTCTTTGTCACTGATGGTGTTATATATATTTTATTCATGTCAGTATATTCTGTAAACGGTTAAATAGCACTTCAATTGTTATTCGCTATAGGATTCATCAATGAGCTTCTACGCAAATTGCGTAGAAAACATGAAAAACATTAGGGAAAATCATGATGAATTTTTCTAGGGGGGGGGGGCTTTTCCTATTTATTGGTATAATAATAAAGTAGAACATATTCTTACTCCCTTCTTTTTGGTTTGACATTCACAAATTACCTCACCTTAGTTCCTAATAAGGCAACTAGCGCATCAAGTATTACCCCAATCATCCCTCGTAATGTGCTACTGCCCAGACGTCTCTCAAATGTGATTGTACTGTCGTATGGATGCCCGTCAGTGTATTTTTTAAGCCTGCCTTTTTCCCAGTGCCCCCAATATATTACAACATTGTAGATTTAGCCTGTAAACATCGTAAATGGTAAGGGTGCAAAATTAAAGCTAAACCGGCAAAAAAAATTGCACCTACGCGCAGACACAAAATATTTTTTTTGAAAGTGGAGCATATCAATAAAGATATTTATCTTTTAAGAAGGCGACAGTAATTAAACACCAAATCTGCTAGATTAATAAATAGTAGTTTGAGTTTCGTTATCGACATTGGCGCGCCATGGGATTTCATAGGCGCGACATGTAGTTTTCTTGTCTAATTCTTACATTTTATGACTCAATTTCTATTAGTGTCTAAAGACGCCGCTGAGATTTTGGTCCTACTTGTAACTATATTGTAGATGTTAATTAGTATTTTATTTTTAATTGTTTCCAAGCACCCTCTTAGAGATTTTTAGGGTCACTTTAGCAAGTAAAAAAAGAAGTTCAAAGCATAATCAGAAAGTGATATTCATCCCATTAAGAAAGAACCGAGAAAAAGGGTCAGAGAAAATGAAAAAGAAAACGAACGAGAAAAAGAATGAGAAAAAGAGCATGAAAGTGTCAGGGAAAAGGGAGAGAGGAAAAAGTAAAATAGATATGAAGCAAACGATTTAATTTCACGCATGATTTGGTTTTTGTTTCAGGGATGTCAATCTGAGTGTTTGGGGCAGATGGCAATTGCCTCTTCGATTTTGATTTTTTCCCCTTTTTATTTATGAAAATCGAAAAAAGCTTTCCCATAGATTTAAGAAAATACTTTTTTTCTCGTTTTTTCGATAAAAAACGAAAGAAATCGGAAATACCCCTCGCTCCCCCTGAATTTTTAAACATACGCCTTTTTGTGCATTCGGTAAAAAATGAAATTAGTGCTCACCCCCTTACACTTTTTTGAATTGGCCCCTTTAGTTTGCTTGTGTTTTCTATTGCTCAGAGCTCACAATACTACCTCCTCTCCCAATACTTCCCTTCATTCAGAGAATCATGAAATCGTACCGTTAAATTGCGCCTACCCTTTTCATTCTGGCTGTTGGTCCACGTTCAGATCACGTGTCAGTGAAGCTTTTCAACGCTAAAAACAGTGTATAAAAGGTGGGAAGCATTAAATTACACGGATACATAAGCGAAGCATAGTCAGAAAAAACTGTACGATGCTTGTGTATATGTGGAGCATGTTGATAGAAAAATTAAGTTTACCAGATTTACTCCACATCACAGTTTGGGTAATTTAAAAAGTATTATGTAAAATTTTTTGAAAAATTTAATGCTGTAATCCGTTCCCTCAAACGTAGTTACTTCTACGGATTGCTTGAATTCGTTTATTTATTTATTTATATTCGGAAGTTTCTCTTTGTTTCCAGTTGAGATAATGTCCTCTTTTCTCACTCACAGACTTTAGCTGGAAAATGAAGCTTTGATATCATTTGTGTTTTTGCCATTTCCTAGATACCTAGAAAAATTCTGTTCACAAGTAACTGTTTTATAATATAAAAAGCTTGAAAACTATTTTATTTTTATTTTTTCGATCTACTCTATAATTTATCTTACGGAACATACCCCCTTATGAACTCCTACATCAAAGCAGAGCCAATTTCTACAATCTGGATACTTGTTAATTATTAACATACTAAAGTTAATTATGATTAACTTTAATCATAATGTTAATTATAAATTAATTAATGTTTTAATTAACATTAATTAATTAATGTTAATTATAAAGTGTTAATTATTTAGAACATACTAAAGAATTTTGCTCTGTACCATCTGACAAAAACCGCTTTGTCTCTCTGCAATTATTTAGTATTTGCTTATTTTGAGTGAGAAAACTACGATGTAGGTATATTTTATTTGAATATTTAATATGCAGAGGTGGTTAGGGTCTAGGTTAAGTATTTAATATAATGTGTTCTGGGCGGCCTATTTTCCATAATTTTCTGCTGCAGTTCCAAAAATTTTATTAGTAAAGTATTATATTTTCATCATATTTTGGTATATTTCATCGGGATTAACTTAACTTCACTTCTTGGGTGTGTTCTGAATAAGTACCACAATCTGTTAGTCCAAAAATATTTGGTAACATCCATATTAAAGCTAGATTAGTAATTTACATTTTACAAAAAGTATCATCTTCATACACAGCATAACAAGGGATTGTTCAATTATATACATAAGTGATTAATTTTCGTTACTGTCTTTGTAACTTATATGGAATTTTAAATATGTCCAGACTGTCGCCGACAGTTTGTAAGTTCGCGCAGGCTTAAAAAAGAGCCTTTTTCCGCTTGCAAGAGTACACTACGCATACTAATGTTGATTTATACATATTTTTCAACTTTAAAGTATGCAACTAAATATGCTCACAAAAGGGTTAATATGCTATTACTTCGAGACTTAATCTGTTATATTTGGAAAACATCCCTAACGGTGTTTTTTGCCTGACGTGTACAATCATTTAAAGTATTTTAAATGTTAATGGATTGGTGTTGAGCTTAGCGGTTGGATACGCTGTATAGCATCTTGAGTGTGGTAACTCAAAAGGTGTTATGTTAAATTTTTTAGAAGAGTAATAAAAACTGAGTAATGGGAGGCTTGACTCTATTTAAAAAATCGTGATCACCTTGTGGCACGCGCCACACATTGTGCCGTGCTTTGGCATCAGGTAGTATAGATCAAGATTTACAGCACATAAGTAAATCAACAGTTATAAGGCATTTAACAATCAATGATTGCAATAAAACTTACCGCAAATCTTCGATTTTTTTTTGAAAATATACGTTAATGTCTAAGAAGAATAATTATTCATTGTGGGCTAAAAATTGAAAATAGCAATAGGCCAGCAGAATTTTATTTCATTATGTGACTGTTATTCTTCTAAGACTAAATTTCTGACAAAAATAGTCAATTTTACTCAAATCCTAAATCAGATGGAGTTTCCAAGTATTTTCCAACACAATTCTATTAAGAATTGTGATTCTTCTTGAAAACTGCCGATTAAAACGAAAATTTTTAAGATAGTCTATTGAGAAGCCAGGCTAAATAAAGGGCTTCGCTAGGGAACCATTTCACATGGCATGCAAGAAGTGGCGCAAGGAACTGGCGAATAGAGATGGTGGTTGTTGTCTAATATAAATTAACATGTCTGTGGTTTTCTATGGCGGGAAGAAGCTCTGTATCGTGGAAGTACACCACGCATGGTGTAACAAATGACGCTCCCGAGATCCACAACAGGTGGTGAAGAACGAAGAACCTTAGGGAACAAGGTGTTTTGGGGTCTTGACTCTTATTGAGGACGAGTTGGTAATCCAAGCAAGGTTTTTTTGGGGGATCAAACATGCGAAAAATTTAGTTGACATCAATTTTCCAACTAATTTTGTAGATGGAAAAAAGCGGAGTAAAATTATTTAATTTGAAAAAAAGATTTTTAAACATTTAGAAACTAAAAAAGATATGATAGAATGGATTGGACTAATCGATCTAACTTTCTTTGGTTAATGGGGTAGATTATAAATGTAACGTCCCCATAGAGATAAAATGATTTAATTTGAAAAAAAATGATTTTTAAACATTTAGAAACTAAAAAAGATATGATAGAATGGATTGGACTAATCGATCCAACTTTCTTTAGTTAATGGGGTAGATTATAAATGTAACGTCCCCATAGAGATAAAATGATTTACTTTGAAAAAAATGATTTTTAAACATTTAGAAACTAAAAAAGATATGATACAATGGATTGGACTAATCGATCTAACTTTCTTTGGTTAATGGGGTAGATTATAAATGTAACGTCCCCATAGAGATAAAATGATTTAATTTGAAAAAAATGATTTTTAAACATTTAGAAACTAAAAAAGATATGATAGAATGGATTGGACTAATCGATCTAACTTTCTTTGGTTAATGGGGTAGATTATAAATGTAACGTCCCCATAGAGATAAAATGATTTAATTTGAAAAAAATGATTTTTAAACATTTAGAAACTAAAAAAGATATGATACAATGGATTGGACTAATCGATCCAACTTTCTTTGGTTAATGGGGTAGATTATAAATGTAACGTCCCCATAGAGATAAAATGATTTAATTTGAAAAAAATGATTTTTAAACATTTAGAAACTAAAAAAGATATGATACAATGGATTGGACTAATCGATCTAACTTTCTTTGGTTAATGGGGTAGATTATAAATGTAACGTCTCCATAGAGATAAAATGATTTAATTTGAAAAAAATGATTTTTAAACAGTTAGAAACTAAAAAAGATATGATAGAATGGATTGGACTAATCGATCTAACTTTCTTTGGTTAATGGGGTAGATTATAAATGTAACGTCCCCATAGAGATAAAATGATTTACTTTGAAAAAAATGATTTTTAAACATTTAGAAACTAAAAAAGATATGATAGAATGGATTGGAATAATCGATCTAACTTTCTTTGGTTAATGGGGTAGATTATAAATGTAACGTCCCCATAGAGATAAAATGATTTACTTTGAAAAAAATGATTTTTAAACATTTAGAAACTAAAAAAGATATGATAGAATGGATTGGACTAATCGATCTAACTTTCTTTGGTTAATGGGTTAGATTATAAATGTAACGTCCCCATAGAGATAAAATGATTTAATTTGAAAAAAAATGATTTTTAAACATTTAAAAACTAAAAAAGATAGAATGGATTGGACTAATCGATCTAACTTACTTTGGTTAATGGGGTAGATTATAAATATAACCTCCCCGTATACAAAATTGCAGCGCTTCTATCCAGCAGAACAGAGAAATTTTTACCAATGTTTTCTCATCTAAGTCTTATGTGAGGAATTGTTCTCAAGAAAAGTCTACAAATTTTGCTGCTACTTTCTAGTGAAATTATTGATATATGCGTCACCCCCTTTCTTTTTACTTACGTTTAAGATGTAAACATACGCGAAACGTAAATATGTGTTTTTGTATATTTACGATGTCTTACGATTTTTAATTTTCGGCTATTTTATGGGTAATATCTTCTTTTTTTTTCGATAGTTGAAGAAACCAAGATATTTAATAGGATAAAACTTAACTCCTTTATGTTTACATATTTTATCTTCAACTCTTTTATCTTTTATACCTATTTTCTTTTAGATTTTGTTCCATTTACAGAGCAACTCTTTTTGGGAAACCGCTTACAAAAAAAACAACATAAATAGCCATTGTAAGTATTGTGAAATAGCAAAACAAATCTTATCTATATACAAGGCCATATCCAGGTAGGGTGGTTATCCCCTCCCCCGAAATATTCGTCCGACTCGTAAAAACGTAGCAAAAATAAATATAAACAAATCTTTGATGCGTCTTTAAAGTTTTTTTGTACCCCCCCCCCCCGAAATAATACTTTTGTAACCCCTCTCCTCTAAAATCCTGGGTACGACCCTGTCTACAGGAATTGGGCTATCCACCAACAAGGATAGTTAGATCGGAATATGTCTAATTAAGAAATTTGCGTGGTGTATTATATGATTTTGAATATTACGTGACAAAATATATCCAAACATAGTAAGTCTCACGGGCACTAGATGTCGCAAAAGCAATTGAAAAAATTATTCACCAGCGTAGGAATTTCTGTTTTGTCTGCTTCCGTTGATATGAAGAAAGTCATATATCAGTTTTTTAAGAGGCTTTTTAATTAAACATACACGCTTCAGTCGCAAATATGTGTTCATAGTGTACAGGAGGGATGTTATGTTATTCGATAAACAAAGGTTTGCTTATTTTAACATTTAGCAATCACAAATATGATTTGCAAATTTAAAATTAAATTGGAGGAAGGGGGAGGGACTTTGAAAAAAGAATGAGGAATACGGATCGAAATAAGAAATTACATCGAAATCTCCCTCTCCTTCTGCACTAATATCGTTCACTGCATTAACAAACCTCCTGTTTTCATTCACTTTGACTGACTGTTCCATCTATAGATATTATCTTCAGGAAAAGTAGAAACACCCCTACCTAAATGACCCTAAAGAAAGTATTTTGAGTGTATTACAAAAATCATGCATTTTTATTACTGGTTCGTGGGGATTGGAAAAAATCAAAACACAGGAGTAAAAAAATAAGCCACACATTACATACAAATAAACCATAAAACTAATAAAACAAAAAATAATAAACTAATAAAACTATTGAAGTCGATTGCTGTAGAAATAAATTATACCACTGGTAGTTATGAGCCTTTGAATATATATATATATATATTAATTATTTACACGAAGAAACAATTTTGGATCTCACCCTGATGCTTTTTGGCTGAGACCTTTCGCTTTTTCGCCTGTACAATCTATTTGCTAGAACTATTAAATTGTAATGACAGAAATAACTTTTAATAGTGTACAATATTCCCGACTCATTACCAGTCGTAATGGAATAGCAGTAACCGCAGTCTTGTCCGTGCTTAGAATAACTTAACACTTTGACATAACAAGATATAGTAACACTTGCAAAATGCTGGCAACTCTCTTGAAATGTATTGCAAGTGAAAGGATAAAACCATATAATAGTAAATTATTAGTTGTTAGTAGCAAAACTTAAAGCGAAACAGCTTATTGCCTAAAGTTGAATCGCTCAAGGTAGCAAAATATCCCCTCGAAGCCGATGTCTGTGGGCCAAGTTGGAAATATGTGTTGGTATTCTTGATCACCCATACCATCTCTTATTGGGCTGGCTGTTGGTCTTAAAGAGACTTCATTTTTGAGGTGGTTGTTAGTATTCTGGCTACGTTAAGTTATATTTTGCATGCAGCCCCTTTATACTTACCCCCCCCCCCCTAATGTGCGAATATACACCCTGAACTATATATATCGTATCATTCTCTAAAGCATCTTAATTTTTAACCCCGTATCTATAAATCCAAATCCCCGAATGTGTACTGGCTAACATATAAGTGCCATTTCAGCTTCTCGCACGATCTTCATTAGAATATCTCTATATAAGCCAGTCTTTTCGTGAAACTACTACAGGCAACGAGTTTATGGAGGTGATGAGTTGTCGACCAAGTGGAATAAGGCTTAAGAAGAAGAAGAATTTAAAACCGTAAACAATCAAAAGTATCATAACACTAAGTAATGCCTCAAATTTTCAATGCCTCTGTAATTTTCAGAGAAATTGCCTTGGGACCATTTTGGATGCCCGTATTTCAGACAGTAATCTCTACGAAAAATGTGATTCCTTCCCGTTTTCTAGGCCTATAATCAGAAATAAATTGAGATGGGTAGGAGACGTTCTGCAGATGAAGGGTGGCAGATTGTCAAAGATCGACTTGTTGGTCAACCATATAGGCCTAACGAAAAGCAGGTTGTCCCCGTGTGGGGTTGGAGGAAGTCGTAAGGAAAGTTTGAAGGAAACTGAAGCTTCTTGGGAGGGTGTAAAAAGGGGGACTTTGTATAGATTTGGATGGAAGAGGAGCGTGTGTAGCTGTGCTGGTATCGGGTGGTTTGACGCGGCAGTGAGTGTCAATATTAGTAGTAGCAGTAACAGAGGTGAATAGGGCCAGAAGTATAATGATGAATAAATAGAAAAAACAAAAACTAAATGGGGTATTGATGTATCCTCGAGGGTATTTTCTAACTCATTAAAGAGCATATTTTTACATAAGCAAAAATGTCAACAAAGACGATTACAAGGGGGTTCATAAAGACGGTTAGAAGATAGGAGTCGAAGTTCTAAGTGTTCTGATTGGTTGGCTTGAAAACACCTCTAGTAATTCATTGCGCAGAAAGACTGCAAGGAATTTCCTCTAAACTTCCTTGGACCGACTATAGTCGGTAAAATAGAGCCTTTAAAAGTCATAAAGACTTTCTTGCTGAATACTTTGTTGAGGAACAGCTTATTTTTCAGATGGAACTCTCCTCTTTAGTTCCCTCACATCTTATCTTTTGATTGTTGTTGCGTTGGTAAAAAAGTTATAACCATATCGTGGACACAACAAGACACAAAAATGGAAAGAATTTTCTAAGACAAACTGTATATTTACTGAAACACTTGTGAGGAAATTTATGTCAGAAGGAGGACAAATCCGAAAAGGCAAGCTATATGAACAGTATATGAAACTCTACAACAGATCAGAAGTATATCGTATTTAGAGAGGTGGGTTTGGTTTGGGGGCAAAGATTTACCCTCAGCCTAGGGACGTGATTTTACAGGTAGTTAATATTTTATATTTAATTGTTCATTATCGTATTTTCTATGTATCTCATCTATACTCTTTTTATAGAATTCGCGTATGTCGATACGCGTATATAATATAAAAACGATATCGATCATGAGCAATTCACACGTGTCATCTTTATGTAATCCATATAATTTGTCATTTTTGTTCCTAATTTGGGGTCCTTTTAAAATTATTGGCGGCTCAAGTTTTCCTTATTCCTACTATTTTTAATCAAAGGATACTAAAATACAAATATCTTGCGACCCCATGTCCGATACCTCGGAGCCAATATACAACCTCCGCCAATCAGTTTAAGTACTCATTTCTGATGTTTAATTTTTTACCCTTTGCATAAATATTCCAGTATTGTTGATTCATTTAATTGATTCCTGAAAAAACTGAAAATGGTGTTGATTGTTTTCTTTCAATCATTTCAAAATAGTATACGTGCCTTGGAGAATGTGTGCAAATTACTTTTGTTCGTGGAGCTTTGTTTTTTCTGCAATAAATCTCCGTTTTTATGCTTTTTTTAAGTAATAAATACTTACGTATCTTACATTTTTTTAGTTTAGCTGAAGAGCTTATAAAAGGTAAGGAAGACAGAAATGAGGTTTTATATGGTAAATATACTGAACAACTCAAATAAGTTTTACTGGATTTAAGATTGCAAAATAGGATCTTGAAAGTTTTGCAAGGGGAAAAATATCCTTTATAAAACCCTTAAATAATTCAAAGGGTAAAGAGGTGCGAAAAAACTTTTTGTTAGAAAGGAATTATATTCTTTTGGAATGTCTCTACATTTTGTATGTTATGTATTACTAGTCTTCCACGGGAAAGGAGAAAAAAGCTTAGCTTGCCCTCCCTAGTTGGCACCCAAGGTAACCCCCTCTTTCTTATCTATACCGGTTTAAAAATGGCACTTTTCCATGGGTAGTTTTGGTTTTGTGTGATACAATAACCTAATTTATGTTCCAGAATGTATTTGCTCCAAATAAAGAGAAAACAGCGAGTTGATTATGTTAAGTGTCCGGGCCCTTAAAAACCATCATTATATTTAAAATATAACTCATTTCGCTTTACCTATGCAAGTAGTCGAACTTAGTTTTATTGCAGAGGCTTTACGTAAGCCAAGGTGATGAGATGCAGTAATTGCTATACCTTGTCTGAGAAGTTACATAGGTCGTCAAGTCGGCCACCGAAATCTAAAAATTTTTAACATTTTTTGTCAACTTTTTTTTCTCTTCATCCGATTCGTCAATTATCTCCCCCTGACAATTATAACCGTCTCCTAAGAAAATGTATGTCAATATCCCTGGAGTAGCAATACTAAATTGAAGAAAGGACCAAAGACCATACATTTCTACCTTCTGAGGTCTACCTTCTGATGACAGTTGCGAGAACGGCATGATTTCATCATATAATTGATTCAGCTTGGCCTTGGCAAGCAACCAAACTTAACTCATTGAACAGCCATTACGCAAGCCAAGGTGATTAGATGCAGTAATTGACATACTCCGTCTGAAAGGTTTCACAGGTGATCATAGCCAGGGGCTCAAAATATAAAATTTTTCGATTTTCTGGTATTCCTTACATCTATCTTTGTTATTTGCTATGTTTGCAACTCGCAAGTCTAAAAACCCTGTGACCGGGGCCGTATACGGGACTTTGTTCATGGAGAAGGGGGCACTCTTTTGGGGAGGGGGGATACAAAAGCTTAAAAGGCGCATCAAAATTTGTTTTATACATTTTTTTCTACGGCTTTACTATTCGAACAAACATTTTATGGGAGGGGGATTCAAACCCCTTAACCCAAGGCCGTATCCAGGCGGAGGGTGGATCCCCCCTGAAATGTTGGTCTGATTCGTAAAAAGGTAACAAAATGAATATAAAGAAATTTTTTATGTGTTTTTTTAATTTTTGTACCCCCTCCCCCGAAAAACATCATTCTTTAAAACCCCACCCGAAAAAATCCTGGATACGGTCCTGCCTTAACCCCTCCCCTGAATACGGCCTTGTCTGTGAAATTAAGTAACGAGTACTGAGGAGATAAACACCAAATGAATGTCTCTCACTATACACCTACGCAACGGTTTTTTTATACTTGTTATCTGACATGTTCTGCTATGAGTTCTTCATATTATTAAATAAAAAAAACATGTTTTTTTTAAAATGAAAGTAAGGAGCAACATTAAAACTTAAAACGAACAGAAATTACTACGTGTATGAAAGGGGCTTTTCCTCCTCAACGCCCCGCTCTTCACGCTAAAGTTTGACTCTTTCTCTTAACTCTTTTTTTAAAACAGTAAGAAACTTTAGCGTAAAGAGCGGGGCGTCGAGGAGGAAAAGCCCCTTTCATATACGGATAATTTCTGTTCGTATTAAGTTTTAATGTTGCTCCTTACTTTCATTTAAAAAAACTTGTTTTTTTATTTAATTTCTGGACGTTTTTTAATTAATGCCTGTTTTGATCTTGGCTCTCCGCACATAAATAATTAAAACAAAATTTGCATGTTAATTAATTGCAATGAATCGGAAAATTTTGAGAAAAAAGGAGCGAGGGAGCAGGCCTAGTTGCCCTCCAGGTTTTTGATTACTTAAAAAAGAACTAGAACTTTTAATTTTTTACAAACGTTTCCATTGATAAAAAATATACGTAACTTACGAATTAACTTACGTAACGAACTTCTATATTCGTATGTTTTTATTGCGTATATGAGGGGGTTCAAACCTCGCCGATACCTCGCTCTTTACACTAAAACTTAGATTTTGTCCCAATTCCTTACGAATGACCTCTGAATCACAAAGGCCGTAAAATAAATAGTTGAAATTACTAAAAACACTTTAGCGTATTTAGCGTAAAGAGTGAGGTACAATGAGGAGGTAAACCCCTCATATGCGTAATAATTTTTGTTCGTTTTAAGTTTTAATGCTGCTTCTTACTTTCGGTACAAAAAACTTTTCATATTTAATTTTTCATTGTTTTTTCAAATAATGCTAGAAAATCCTGCGCCCCCTTCATTGAAATTCTCTTCCCCCATGAGAAATTTCTCAATGGAAATATCCTCCCACGTAACCCTCCCCCCTCAACTCTCCCCCCTAAACCAAAAAATCCCCCTGAAAACGTCTGTACACTTCCTAGTAACCATTACTATATGTAAACACATGTCAATGTTTGTTACTTGCAGCCCCTCCCACGAGGACTGCGGGGGAGTAATTCGTCTCTAAAGACATAGTTATTAGGTTTTTCGACTATGATGAATAAAATGGCTATCTCAGAATTTTGATCCGCTGACTTTTGGGAAAAAATGAGCGTGGGAGGGGGCCTAGGTGCCCCAATTTTTTTGGTCACTTAAAAAGGGCACTAGAACTTTTAATTTCCGTTAGAATGAGCCCTCTCGCGACGTTCTAGAACTAATCAGTCGATACGATCACCCCTGGGAAAAAAAAGAAACAAAAAACAAACAAAAAAACAAATAAACACGCATCCGTGATCTGTCTTCTGGCCAAAAAATGCGAAATTCCACATTTTTGTAGATAGGAGCTTGAAACTTCTACAACAAGATTCTCTGATACGCTGAAACTGATGGTGTGATTTTCGTTAAGATTGTATGAAGGTGTTTCCCCCTATTTTCTAAAATGAGGCAAATTTTCTCAGGCTCGTAACTTTTGATGAGTATAACCGATCTTAATGAAACTTATATATTTAAAATCAGCATTAAAATACAATTCTTTTGATGTAACTATTGGTATCAAATAGAGTTTGAATAGAGTTCAAATAGAGTTTCGGTTACTATTGAGTCGGGTCACTCCTTACTGCAGTTCGTTACCACGAACTGTTTGATAGTGTTTTTTATAAGTTACGCCTCCTCCACATCAGCCACGTTTGAAATAAACATCTGCATGAGGAGTATATGAGACTTATGAATGGAAACTTGCGATAGTGTAGAAAAGAAAAATCACCAACATAAGCTCTCGTCTGGCGACTTTGTTTGACCCAAAACTAATGGATACTTGTCTTTTCAGGGGCTCAATAAACGTATTTTTTTTGGGGGATGTATTTTCCAAAATCTAGGGAGGCTAACTTGTCGTTTTTTCAATGAAAATATCAAAAAAGGCGTTCTTTAAACAAACAACCCCTGAAAAAGGTATTATTAAAAGTCTAGAAGGAAAAAATTATGGAGGAAGGCGTATGTGCCCCTTCTAACCTCCCTGTAATTGACAAAGATGACTCAAATACAGACTTGATTATACTTTTTGTATTTTAACTTAAAATAATTGTTTAAAATAAAACTACTGCTACTACTTACAACCCACTGCAACTCCAAGCCGCCTGAGGCCAAAACAGCTACACACTCTCCTCATCCATCCCAATCTATTCAAAGCCTGCTTCTATACACCATCCCAAGAAATTCCAATTTCCATTAAATCATTCCTTACAACGTCCTCCCATAAAGTTTGAGGACAACCTGCTTTCCATTTTGCCCTAGATGAATGGCCAAAAAGGATGATCTTTGGCGACCGGTCATCTTTCATCAGCAGAACGTGTTCTAGCCATCTCAATGTTTCTTCCATTATAGTCCGAAAAGTGGGAAAGACTCACATTTTCATAGAGCTTATTGTCTAAAATACGGTGAGTCAGAGTGGTACCCGAAAGAAACTGTAGACAATTTCTCTAGAAAACATCTAACAAATCATATACAGAGATATTTTAGCTTTAATCTTATTGTATTAAGTCAATCACACTAAATATCCAATTTTCCACCCTTTTTAACATAGTCACCAGACACTTCACTGTCAGTAGCACTAGTAGTTTTTAATCCCTATCTTCTGAAGTTAAATCGCCGAATATATAACTCCTTGAAAATTGTCATTCCATTTGCATCTCTGTTTATTTTTTTAATGACTAGACAGATTGATTGATATATTTCAAACAAAGAAATATAACACAACTCGTTCAGTAATTAAAATCATTAACCCCTACAAAGGCTCCTAGAAGGACTGGCCTGTAAAGGAGGGAATCATAAAAAAAATCAAACATCTAAATATATAATATTCAAAACATTTGCTAATAATAGTTATGGAAAAAAGACAAAGGAAGAGAAAATACATTTAAGATGATACGGAACTCCACAGACCTCAGACATACTTTACACCAACCTTTTATGACTAATTCCAAAGAGAGCCACCTTTTTATAACTAATTTGAAAGAGAGCCATCCTTTTATATCTAATTCGAAAAAGAGTCACCCTTTTATAACTAATTCCAAAGAGAGCCACCCTTTTATGACTAATTCCAAAGAGAGCCACCCTTTTGTAACTAATTCGAAAGAGAGCCACCCTTTTATAACTGATTCGAAAGAGAGACATCCTTTTATATCTCATTCGAAAGAGATCCACCCTTTTATAACTAATTCCAAAGAGAGCCACCCTTTTATAACTAATTCCATTCTAAAGAGAGTCATCCTTTTATAACTAATTCGAAACAGAGCACCCTTTGGAACTAATTCGAGAGAGAGCTACCCTTTTTTAATAATTCCCAAGAGAGCCACACTTTTATAAATTATTCAAAAGAGATCCACTCTTTTTTAACTAGTTCGAAAGAGAGCCACCCTTTTATAACCAGTATAACTACAAAAAAAAAGAAGAAAAAAAACGACACTTCATCAAAAATAAATCCAAATTAAAGGAAAAAGAAATAATATCATAAATAGAAAAAATATCTCTAACAATTTATCTATCAAAACTAATCCTAAAAAATCAACCACCAGACGGTTGAAGGTTTAGAAAAAAAGAACAAAAAAGAAAAAAAAATCACTCATAGACTTATACCAAAAATGTGTTTATCTTCCGAAGCCCAAGACAATGGCAAGAACTAGAAGATTTCATCACCAATTATAAGTATGCATAAGTGAATTTACCCGCCTATAACCGCACTTTGAACAATACCACATCATATTCCCGTGTGCCTATATTTGAAGTTAGTAATCTGCAGTTGTCAAAATCCATATAGCAAGACAATTGACGAATCGATTTATTATGTGATTTTGATGTATTATTGTGTAGGTTTAGGTTCAAAATAGTCATTAAAGATCAGGAAATCATCGAAGTCTTCAGCTTAAAGCCATAGGCGACAAATATGTATCTCACCAACTTAACTGTTGGTTCGTAGAAATTTTGGCTATACAGCCACAAATTTATCCGTATATGGCTTAACCAAGGCCGTATTCATTGGGGGAGGGGGATCAGGTTTGGGTCTCTCCCTGAAAATTTTATCCAACTCGTTAAAACGTAACAAAAACACAAATAAACAAATTTTTTGTAACCTCCCTCAAAACAAAATCCTTGACACGCCCTTGGGTTTCTTTTTTTGTATTTTTTTTCGGAATAGTGGCATTCCAAGAATTAAGTAAATTAAAAATAAAAATAACAGGTTTTAACATACCTTTTACTCCTACTTGAAGTTTAAACACAATTGCACGTGCACATACCATGTACGACTAGTTTTACAAGTTTTTTTTATTGATGTTTTATGATCTCTATAACAAAATCAAAACTTATTTAAAAAAAAAAATTAATAGCTGGGTTTTTCTTTACACAAACATGGCATATTAGCATTTGTCATTACAGCTCAATTGTTATCAAATATTGTTATCAACATGGGTTTAATAGAACGAAACTATATGTAGCACAGGGCTCGCCACAATCCTATGCTGCACTGATGAACCAGATAAATTCAAAATAAGAGTAATTTTCTTTTATTGAAGTTTAGATTCTTATTGAAGGTTCGAGTTCTTTGGATATAACCTGAAGTTTTCTAAAAGTAAGTAGATTCTATATTTTTTAACTTCTTATAAGGCGTAAGATAGTTTGAAGAAGGGTGCGGGGGCATTAATTAAGGGAATATAGGGGATAGGTTGGTCTTCTACATTTTGAAGAATACATTTTTGTAATTTCGTCAAATATCGATAAAAAAAGCCCACCCATACTATATTTTGAATTTTTTGTATTTTCATTTTAATAAAACCCTTGCTTCTTTTATTTCTGTTAAACGGCACGACGGCCTGGGTAGACCGCAGAACAAAGGCTAGTTAAACAAAAATGTTTAACTTTTACATATTGTAAAATTGTTCTAAAATTGTGTTGGTAAACATTGTTCTAATATAGTTTACCCGACGTATACTTAAAGTAAAAGAAAAGACTACAACAATATTTTACTTTAGTTTCCATTAACAATTTTAGAAAATAGATGGGAGTTAGATGTTGCTTTTTCATATTCCCTACTATTTGGATTGCTATACCCGCAAATAATGGGTATCTTGAAACGTCTAGACTCCTCCCCAGGTGTTTTTGAAACGACAGGGCAATTTTGATGGAAGTCTAGGCATATCTTTAATAAAAAGTCCGTGAGGAGGAAAGAGGGAAACCCCAAATTGAACTGAGTCTTCAGATGTCAAGGAAGGTTTGGCATTGTGTCAGTCTCAGCCAGTTGCCTAACATGCCAACATCCATATTCTTATAGAATGTTCTTGTTTATATAATATACACTCTACTTAGAACACCAGCAAGTAGAAGAATTTTCCCCCCCTCTGAAAAAACTTATGCAGGTGTACATGATAATATGAGTCGTAATTATTTTTGGAAATTATTTCTTAATTACCTTCCAGGATGCTTGCTACTAATCAAGACCATGTCCAGGGGGAAGGTTACAGGGCTCCTCCCCACCCCACCTCCCAATTTTGTCTGACTAGTAAAAACGTAACAAAAATACATGTAAACAAATTTTTGACTTGTTTAAAAAAAAGAAAAATTATGACTGCCTCCCCCGGAAAAAAAATCCTGGATGCACCCTTGCTACGAATAATAGTACTGTCTAGTTACATTTCTTAAACTCGCTTCAGTACATTGCATTTAAAAGAAGCCATCTCTACCGTACAATATACCAAATAAATTTGAACGAAACCCGTCTAAATGGGTTCTTTTTTTCATGGGATTTGATCAATTAAATTGAAAGAAATATTAAAACTGGGCATCCCTCAAATCATATAAATACTTCCTGTATAAACCCCAAGTTTTCATTTACTACCCCTGAAATTAACGTAGCGTAAAATCTACCTTTTCGCGCGAATAAAATGATGAGAAATTGAAATCAAAGATTGTTTTAGGCCAGTTGAGTAATTTAAAGAGTAGCTTCTTAATTATTTTTCTTAGCCTGAAATGGCAATTTTGATAGTTTTTCTTTTAGCCCTGAAATTTATGGTGGTTCATATTGTCCAAATTTATACATTTACCCGAAGTCTGCTCAACTAAATCGAAAGACATAAACAAAGTTGAAATTCAAATTTGGACTGAAATTCAATCAAAGGCTGAACCATTAACTTATTAATACACGGCTCAAATGTTATATGGGTGGGGCTGTAACTGATATTTAAAGATAATTTTATGCTCTTAGCTGATAGAAACAAGTTGACTTGTTTTGATTTTCAATCGAAGAGAATAAAAAAAAAAATACAGATTGAAATAAAAGATCCCTATTAAAAATGGATTCACAACTAGTGGACAATGTAAAAAAAAATCCTCATAGTGAGGAGACTCGTACAAAGGAGGGGGACTTTAGCCCCATGTTTTATTTTACCTATAATTTGCTTGTACTTCTTATGCAATTTGCTTGATTTGCTGTTTTTTAGGTGTTATCCCCTTCCAGCAATACTGTGATATACGAAGTCCCTCTCATCTTAATACCCTAACTTGAATTTCAACAACAATTGCCTGCCTGCATAGAAGGGAGGACTCTCCCTTAAAAATTTCCATGGACTCCCTCTCCATCGAGCAAAATTCTGAGTAACATGTTTACAAATGTCAATTTTCAGGCATAAAAGCACATTTTCCCCCCATGAATTTGTGCATAAAAGCACCCACCCCATGAATTTGTGACACCAAATGTATAAATGTTGACATCCCAAGATATCACGATACGATATACGAGGTTCCATATTCCTCGTGAGTTCGGCTAATAAGTATCTACGAAACTCATGCTGCCTTTTCATAATTAAAGAATGAAACAAAATTTATTGAAGTTGTTAATGCAACTTAATATAATTAAACTATGAAAGCTAATAAATACAACCAATATATAGGGATCTAATTTTTTCAGGGGGGGGGGGTCAACCTTTGCCCCCAAACCCTTCCCTTTGAATGTTTGTCAGATATGGTGTCCATGTTTCTTGGACAATAATTGAATATCTCACCACTGGATTATTGTTCTTGCAGTAAACCATTCTAACTATAATTAGAAGTGTTTCAACCCCACCTAAATGGGTCTCCCCACAGAGCCAAGTAAAAGCTGAAGAGACCTCCGAATCACCTCTCTCACCTAAATATATCTAGAATGTTCAAACTTGCCCAATAATCTAACTTATTGTCCAAATAATTAATCTGTTTTGAATTTTAGAGTTCTATTCCCACCCCCCTTCCAAATTAATTCTCCGTATGCGTCCAAGCATAGCCCATTCATTAAGTTATTAATTTGGGTCTTGAGCAGCTTCCAGTCAATAATATGTTCACTTTACAGATTTTGTTATATTATTATCCTGGGAAACAGGGGAAAGGGCCAACATCAAGGAAACAGTAAGTCAACAAAATAGTTGAGGAATTTATACAATAATTACGTAGTAAAAACAAAATTAGTCACTAGATTATTGCATTTTTGTACCGATCCCCCCTCATCTGAATACCCTAACTAGAATTTGGACAATGATTGCCTACCTACGTAAAAGGGAGATCTCTCCCTAAAAATTTCTAAGAATCTCCCCTCCACCGGTCAAATTTCTGAGTAAAATGTAGTCAAATCTCAGTTTTCAGAAATAAATTTATATTTTTTAAGGATGCGATACTCACCACACGAGCTTATGTCACCCAATGGATAGATGTTGACACTGTCACCCCAAGATAAGCACATGCGTATAACAAGAGCTTTAAAAACTGTCTGTGTCCCCCAAAACCTTGACATTTTTAGTCGCGTAATTCCTAAAAAATCACCGATTTTCAACAATTTTTTTTATAATC